>NW_028232164.1:107500-122500 GCF_054491065.1 Syngnathus leptorhynchus | reverse complement strand
TTGGGTGAGGGGGTACTCGGAGGCCCGCCGGGAGCAGACGGGCGACCGGGGATGGGGGGCGTACGCGGGCGGGCGCCGGGAGAAGACGGCCCGTCCGGGGTCGAATCTCGGCCTGTGTTTTCGGAGCCGGCCGGGCATCACGCTCCCTCCTTGGATGGACAACATTCGTAGTTGACACTTTGTGTCATTTTATCCGAGCGGGCGGGCGCCTCGAGAGGCGGACCGTCCGGGGCGACTCTCGGCCTGTGTTTTCGGAGCCGGCCGGGCCTCACGCTCCCTCCTTGGATGGACAACATTCGTAGTTGACACTTTGTGTCATTTTATCCGAGCGGACGGGCGCCGCGAGGCGGACCGTCCGGGGCGACTCTCGGCCTGTGTTTTCGGAGCCGGCCGGGCATCACGCTCCCTCCTTGGATGGACAACATTCGTAGTTGACACTTTGTGTCATTTTATCCGAGCAGACGGGCGCCGCGAGGCGACCGTCCGGGGCGACTCTCGGCCTGTGTTTAAGGAGCCGGCCGGGCATCACGCTCCTTCCTTGGATGGACAACATTCGTAGTTGACACTTTGTGTCATTTTATCCGAGCGGGCGGGCGCCGCGAGGCGGACCGTCCGGGGCGACTCTCGGCCTGTGTTTAAGGAGCCGGCCGGGCATCACGCTCCTTCCTTGGATGGACAACATTCGCAGTTGACACTTTGTGTCATTTTATCCGAGCAGACGGGCGCCGCGAGGCGGACCGTCCGGGGCGACTCTCGGCCTGTGTTTTCGGAGCCGGCCGGGCATCACGCTCCCTCCTTGGATGGACAACATTCGTAGTTGACACTTTGTGTCATTTTATCCGAGCAGACGGGCGCCGCGAGGCGACCGTCCGGGGCGACTCTCGGCCTGTGTTTAAGGAGCCGGCCGGGCATCACGCTCCTTCCTTGGATGGACAACATTCGTAGTTGACACTTTGTGTCATTTTATCCGAGCGGGCGGGCGCCGCGAGGCGGACCGTCCGGGGCGACTCTCGGCCTGTGTTTAAGGAGCCGGCCGGGCATCACGCTCCTTCCTTGGATGGACAACATTCGCAGTTGACACTTTGTGTCATTTTATCCGAGCAGACGGGCGCCGCGAGGCGGACCGTCCGGGGCGACTCTCGGCCTGTGTTTTCGGAGCCGGCCGGGCATCACGCTCCCTCCTTGGATGGACAACATTCGTAGTTGACACTTTGTGTCATTTTATCCGAGCAGACGGGCGCCGCGAGGCGGACCGTCCGGGGCGACTCTCGGCCTGTGTTTAAGGAGCCGGCCGGGCATCACGCTCCTTCCTTGGATGGACAACATTCGCAGTTGACACTTTGTGTCATTTTGTTCGGCCTGTGTTTAAGGAGGCGGCCGTCCTCCACTCGGTCCGTGTTTAAGGAGCGACACTCGCGCTCCGGTTCGGCCTGTATTTAGGGAGGCGGCCGTCCTCCGCTTGGTCTGTGTTAAGGGCGACACTCTGTCCATGTTTGAGGAGCCTGGCCCTGACGCTCCTCTCCGGCCTGTGTTTAAGGAGGCGGCCGTCCTCCCCTTGGTCTGTGTTAAGGGCGACACTCGGTCCATGTTTGAGGAGCCTGGCCCTGACGCTCCTCTCCGGCCTGTGTTTAAGGAGGCGGCCGTCCTCCCCTTGGTCTGTGTTAAGGGCGACACTCGGTCCATGTTTGAGGAGCCTGGCCCTGACGCTCCTCTCCGGCCTGTGTTTAGGGAGGCGGCCGTCCTCCCCTTGGTCTGTGTTAAGGGCGACACTCTGTCCATGTTTGAGGAGCCTGGCCCTGACGCTCCTCTCCGGCCTGTGTTTAAGGAGGCGGCCGTCCTCCCCTTGGTCTGTGTTAAGGGCGACACTCGGTCCATGTTTGAGGAGCCTGGCCCTGACGCTCCTCTCCGGCCTGTGTTTAAGGAGGCGGCCGTCCTCCCCTTGGTCTGTGTTAAGGGCGACACTCTGTCCATGTTTGAGGAGCCTGGCCCTGACGCTCCTCTCCGGCCTGTGTTTAAGGAGGCGGCCGTCCTCCCCTTGGTCTGTGTTAAGGGCGACACTCGGTCCATGTTTGAGGAGCCTGGCCCTGACGCTCCTCTCCGGCCTGTGTTTAAGGAGGCGGCCGTCCTCCCCTTGGTCTGTGTTAAGGGCGACACTCGGTCCATGTTTGAGGAGCCTGGCCCTGACGCTCCTCTCCGGCCTGTGTTTAAGGAGGCGGCCGTCCTCCCCTTGGTCTGTGTTAAGGGCGACACTCTGTCCATGTTTGAGGAGCCTGGCCCTGACGCTCCTCTCCGGCCTGTGTTTAAGGAGGCGGCCGTCCTCCCCTTGGTCTGTGTTAAGGGCGACACTCGGTCCATGTTTGAGGAGCCTGGCCCTCGCGCTCCGGTTCGGCCTGTATTTAGGGAGGCGGCCGTCCTCCGCTTGGTCTGTGTTAAGGGCGACACTCGGTCCGTGTTTAAGGAGCCGGCCCTGACGCTCCTCTTCGGCCTGTGTTTAAGGAGGCGGCCGTCCTCCACTTCCTTCCATGCACCACCACATTCGCAGTTGACACTTTGCCATTTTTTCAGAGAGGTGACACTTAGTCGTTTTTTCGAAAGTTGACACTTAGTCGTTTTTTCGAAAGTTGACACTTTGCCGTTTTTTCAGAGAGGCGACACTTAGCCGTTTTTTCGAAAGTTGACACTTAGCCGTTTTTTCGAAAGTTGACACTTAGCCGTTTTTTCGAAAGTTGACACTTAGCCGTTTTTTCGAAAGTTGACACTTAGTCACTTTTTCGCCACAGTGACACCTCCAGCGCGTGCCACGGCGCTTTTCAGGTCTTCTATCCGACCTTGTGCTGTCGAGGACGGCGTGTCCGACGCCGTGGGGAGACCAGCACCATCTCCTCCATACTCGTAAACGGGGTGCTTTGGAAAACGGGGGGAAAGTCGATGAGTACACTGACTACTGGGACCATTTCATTGTACTCTGGCGCACCTGAAGACCAAAAAAGGTACTGCACCTTAGCCCGGGTACCTCACCCCCTGGTACCTCGAGGAGAACTTAGAAAAATTTCGACAAATTTTTGGTGAGCTCCAGGGAGAGAGGCTGATTTTTCGCTTTTTGAGGCCGACCGCCGAACCGGCGCGGGGCGGACTCACAAGCCCCGCAGAGCCGTGGGCACTTAGTCGTTTTTTCAGAGAGGCGACACTTAGTCGTTTTTTCAGAGGCGACACTTAGTCGTTTTTTCGAAAGTTGACACTTAGCCGTTTTTTCGAAAGTCGACACTTAGCCGTTTTTTTGGAAAGTTGACACTTAGTCGTTTTTTCGAAAGTTGACACTTAGTCGTTTTTTCGCCACAATTGGCTCTGAGCTCCAGGGGGAGAGCCTGGTTTTGCCTTATTTCAGGCCGGCTGGGGAACCGGCGCGGGTCGGATGCACGAGCCCGGCAGAGCCGTGGGCACTTAGAAAATTTTCGCCGATTAAGCTGGGACCTCCAGGCGGAGACCGGCATTCCTCGTCCTCGGGGTTCGACCCAGGAACCGGCGCTGGGCAGACGCCGTAGCCACGCAGAGCCGTGGGCACTTAGAAAATATTCGCCAAGTTGGCTCTGAGCTCCAGGCGGAGAGGCTGGTTTTGCCTTATTTCAGGCCGGCTGGGGAACCGGCGCGGGTCGGATGCACGAGCCCGCAGAGCCGTGGGCACTTTGCCATTTTCTCAGAGTCGACACTTAGTCGTTTTTTCAGAGAGGCGACACTCTGTCGTTTTTTCGAAAGTTGACACTTTGCCGTTTTTTCAGAGAGGCGACACTTAGCCGTTTTTTCGAAAGTTGACACTTAGCCGTTTTTTCGAAAGTCGACACTTAGCCGTTTTTTCAGAGATGTGACACTTTGCCGTTTTTTCGAAAGTCGACACTTAGCCGTTTTTTCAGAGATGTGACACTTAGAAACTTTTTGCCAAGTTGGCTGTGAGCTCCAGGAGGAGACCGTTATTTTTCGTCATTCGAGGCCGACTGCGGAACCGGCGCTGGGCGGACGCCAAAGCTCGGCAGGGCCGTGGGCACTTAGAAACTTTTTGCCAAGTTGGCTGTGAGCTCCAGGAGGAGACCGTTATTTTTCGTCATTCGAGGCCGACTGCGGAACCGGCGCTGGGCGGACGCCAAAGCTCGGCAGGGCCGTGGGCACTTAGAAACTTTTTGCCAAGTTGGCTGTGAGCTCCAGGAGGAGACCGTTATTTTTCGTCATTCTAGGCCGGCTGCAGAACCGGCGCGGGTCGGATGCACGAGCCCGCAGAGCCGTGGGCACTTTGCCACTTTTTCGCCACAATTGGCTGTGAGCTCCAGGAGGAGACCGTTATTTTTCGTCATTCTAGGCCGGTTGCAGAACCGGCGCGGCTCGGATGCACGAGCCCGCAGAGCCGTGGGCACTTAGAAACTTTTTGCCAAGTTGGCTGTGAGCTCCAGGAGGAGACCGTTATTTTTCGTCATTCTAGGCCGGCTGCAGAACCGGCGCGGGTCGGATGCACGAGCCCGCAGAGCCGTGGGCACTTTGCCACTTTTTCGCCACAATTGGCTGTGAGCTCCAGGAGGAGACCGTTATTTTTCGTCATTCTAGGCCGGTTGCAGAACCGGCGCGGCTCGGATGCACGAGCCCGCAGAGCCGTGGGCACTTAGAAACTTTTTGCCAAGTTGGCTGTGAGCTCCAGGAGGAGACCGTTATTTTTCGTCATTCTAGGCCGGCTGCAGAACCGGCGCGGGTCGGATGCACGAGCCCGCAGAGCCGTGGGCACTTTGCCACTTTTTCGCCACAATTGGCTGTGAGCTCCAGGAGGAGACCGTTATTTTTCGTCATTCTAGGCCGGTTGCAGAACCGGCGCGGCTCGGATGCACGAGCCCGCAGAGCCGTGGGCACTTAGAAAATTTTCAGAGAGGCGACACTTTGCCATTTTTTCAGAGAGGTGACACTTAGTCGTTTTTTCGAAAGTTGACACTTAGCCGTTTTTTCGAAAGTTGACACTTAGTCGTTTTTTCGAAAGTTGACACTTAGTCGTTTTTTCGCCAAAGTGCCCACCTCCAGCGCGTGCCACGGCGCTTTCCAGGTCTTCTATCCGACCTTGTGCTGTCGAGGACGGCGTGTCCGACGCCGTGGGGAGACCAGCACCATCTCCTCCATACTCGTAAACGAGGTGCTTTGGAAAACGGGGGGAAAGTCGATGAGTACACTGACTACTGGGACCATTTCATTGTACTCTGGCGCACCTGAAGACCAAAAAAGGTACTGCACCTTAGCCCGGGTACCTCACCCCCTGGTACCTCGAGGTGAGCTCCAGGGAGAGAGGCTGATTTTTTGCTTTTTGAGGCCGACCACCGAACCGGCGCGGGGCGGACTCACAAGCCCCGCAGAGCCGTGGGCACTTAGTCGTTTTTTCGAAAGTTGACACTTAGTCGTTTTTTCGCCGATTTTGCTGGGACCTCCAGGCGAGGACCGGCGTTTTTCGTCTTCCGGGTCCGACCCGGGAACCAGCGCCGAGCGGACACATTCGCTCGCTAGTGCCGTTGGCACTTAGAAAATTTTTCGTTTGTCATGAGCTCCGGGCGGAGACCGGCGTTTTTCGTCTTCCGGGTCCGACCCGGGAACCAGCGCCGAGCGGACACATTCGCTCGCAAGTGCCGTTGGCACTTAGAAAATTTTTCGTTTGTCATGAGCTCCGGGCGGAGAGCGGCGTTTTTCGTCTTCCGGGTTCGACCCGGGAACCAGCGCCGAGCGGACACATTCGCTCGCTAGTGCCGTTGGCACTTAGAAAATTTTTCGTTTGTCATGAGCTCCGGGCGGAGAGCGGCGTTTTTCGTCTTCCGGGTTCGACCCGGGAACCAGCGCCGAGCGGACACATTCGCTCGCTAGTGCCGTTGGCACTTAGAAAATTTTTCGTTTGTCATGAGCTCCGGGCGGAGAGCGGCGTTTTTCGTCTTCCGGGTTCGACCCGGGAACCAGCGCCGAGCGGACACATTCGCTCGCTAGTGCCGTTGGCACTTAGAAAATTTTTCGTTTGTAATGAGCTCCGGGCGGAGAGCGGCGTTTTTCGTCTTCCGGGTTCGACCCGGGAACCAGCGCCGAGCGGACACATTCGCTCGCTAGTGCCGTTGGCACTTAGAAAATTTTTCGTTTGTCATGAGCTCCGGGCGGAGAGCGGCGTTTTTCGTCTTCCGGGTTCGACCCGGGAACCAGCGCCGAGCGGACACATTCGCTCGCTAGTGCCGTTGGCACTTAGAAAATTTTTCGTTTGTCATGAGCTCCGGGCGGAGAGCGGCGTTTTTCGTCTTCCGGGTTCGACCCGGGAACCAGCGCCGAGCGGACACATTCGCTCGCTAGTGCCGTTGGCACTTAGAAAATTTTTCGTTTGTCATGAGCTCCGGGCGGAGAGCGGCGTTTTTCGTCTTCCGGGTTCGACCCGGGAACCAGCGCCGAGCGGACACATTCGCTCGCTAGTGCCGTTGGCACTTAGAAAATTTTTCGTTTGTCATGAGCTCCGGGCGGAGAGCGGCGTTTTTCGTCTTCCGGGTTCGACCCGGGAACCAGCGCCGAGCGGACACATTCGCTCGCTAGTGCCGTTGGCACTTAGAAAATTTTTCGTTTGTCATGAGCTCCGGGCGGAGAGCGGCGTTTTTCGTCTTCCGGGTTCGACCCGGGAACCAGCGCCGAGCGGACACATTCGCTCGCTAGTGCCGTTGGCACTTAGAAAATTTTTCGTTTGTCATGAGCTCCGGGCGGAGACCGGCATTTTTCGTCATTCGAGGCCGACGGGGGAACCAGCCGGAGCGGACACGTTTGCTCGGAAGAGCCGTTGGCACTTAGAAAAAATTCCGTGTCTCGTGAGCTCCAGGGGGGACAGGCTGGTTTTATTCATCCGTAGCCGACATGGGAACCAGCGCGGAGCGGATTGGTGTTGCGCTGCCATATACCTCATCTCTCTCAAGAGTCCCCCCCTTATACGTGCCGATGGTGTTTTGGAAAACGGGGGGTAACTGGATGAGTACACTGACTAGTGGGACCAAGTACACTAATAGCCCCTGGTACCTAAAATGGAAGTATAGAGGCCGACTTTCGGGCAAGATCACGCCGGGTTAGGCTTCCAGGACCTCGGCTAAGCAATTTTAACGGGTTGCCCGGTTCTTTTTTGAACCAGCCCGGTTCTTTTTTTTTATCCAGCCCGGTTCTTTTTACACTTCCAGCTGGAGCTCGGGAGCAGCTTTTTGCACAAGATCACGCCGTGTTAGGCTTCCAGGACCTCGGCGAAGCAATTTTAACGGGTCGCCCGGTTCTTTTTTGATCCAGCCCGGTTCTTTTTTTATCCAGCCCGGTTCTTTTTACACTTCCAGCTGGAGCTCGGGAGCGGCTTTTTGCACAAGATCACGCCGTGTTAGGCTTCCAGGACCTCGGCTAAGCAATTTTAACGGGTCGCCCGGTTCTTTTTTGATCCAGCCCGGTTCTTTTTTTTATCCAGCCTGGTTCTTTTTACACTTCCAGCTGGAGCTCGGGAGCGGCTTTTTGCACAAGAACACGCCGTGTTAGGCTTCCAGGACCTCGGCTAAGCAATTTTAACGGGTCGCCCGGTTCTTTTTTGATCCAGCCCGGTTCTTTTTTTTATCCAGCCCGGTTCTTTTCACACTTCCAGCTGGAGCTCGGCAGCGGCTATTTGCACAAGATCACGCCGGGTTAGGCTTCCAGGACCTCGGCTAAGCAATTTTAACGGGTCGCCCGGTTCTTTTTTTGATCCAGCCCGGTTCTTTTTTTATCCAGCCCGGTTCTTTTTACACTTCCAGCTGGAGCTCGGGAGCGGCTTTTTGCACAAGATCACGCCGTGTTAGGCTTCCAGGACCTCGGCTAAGCAATTTTAACGGGTCGCCCGGTTCTTTTTTGATCCAGCCCGGTTCTTTTTTTTATCCAGCCCGGTTCTTTTCACACTTCCAGCTGGAGCTCGGCAGCGGCTATTTGCACAAGATCACGCCGGGTTAGGCTTCCAGGACCTCGGCTAAGCAATTTTAACGGGCCGCCCGGTTCTTTTTTGATCCAGCCCGGTTCTTTTTTTTATCCAGCCCGGTTCTTTTCACACTTCCAGCTGGAGCTCGGGAGCGGCTTTTTGCACAAGATCACGCCGTGTTAGGCTTCCAGGACCTCGGCTAAGCAATTTTAACGGGTCGCCCGGTTCTTTTTTGATCCAGCCCGGTTCTTTTTTTTTATCCAGCCCGGTTCTTTTCACACTTCCAGCTGGAGCTCGGCAGCGGCTATTTGCACAAGATCACGCCGGGTTAGGCTTCCAGGACCTCGGCTAAGCAATTTTAACGGGTCGCCCGGTTCTTTTTTGATCCAGCCCGGTTCTTTTTTTTATCCAGCCCGGTTCTTTTCACACTTCCAGCTGGAGCTCGGCAGCGGCTATTTGCACAAGATCACGCCGGGTTAGGCTTCCAGGACCTCGGCTAAGCAATTTTAACGGGCCGCCCGGTTCTTTTTTGATCCAGCCCGGTTCTTTTTTTTATCCAGCCCGGTTCTTTTCACACTTCCAGCTGGAGCTCGGGAGCGGCTTTTTGCACAAGATCACGCCGGGTTAGGCTTCCAGGACCTCGGCTAAGCAATTTTAACGGGTCCCCCGGTTCTTTTTTGATCCAGCCCGGTTCTTTTTTTATCCAGCCCGGTTCTTTTTACACTTCCAGCTGGAGCTCGGGAGCGGCTTTTTGCACAAGATCACGCCGGGTTAGGCTTCCAGGACCTCGGCTAAGCACTTCTAACGGGTCGCCCGGTTCTTTTTTTGAACCAGCCCGGTTCTTTTTACACTTCCAGCTGGAGCTCAGCAGCGGCTTTTTGCACAAGATCACGCCGGGTTAGGGTTCCAGGACCTCGGCTAAGCAATTTTAACGGGCCGCCCGGTTCTTTTTTTGATCCAGCCCGGTTCTTTTTACACTTCCAGCTGGAGCTCAGCAGCGGCTTTTTGCACAAGATCACGCCGGGTTAGGCTTCCAGGACCTCGGCTAAGCACTTCTAACGGGCCCTGGTCCACCCCTGCCAGCGCATTTCAAAACTTGGCATTAATTTCGACCTAAGAGACGAAGTCTGATTTTTTTCTACCACTTGGGCGGCCTTTTTGCACCCAGAACACCCGCACCGGCACCATAAATTCGAAGGGTGCCGAGTGCGTCGGCGCAGATTCTGCGACGGAGTGACACTTCCCTCTTGTGGACATTCGGCGGTAGGTGAAATGCGCACTCGGTCTTCTCTTTTCTTTTCCTTCCAGTGAAACTTTGGCAACATTCTGCGAGCTGCTGGCTTCCAGAACCTCGGCCAAGCAGGTGGAGGATTTTTTTCCACTTCCAGCTGGAGGTGAGGAGGGACTTTTTGGGCAAGATCACGCCGACTTAGCAAGCAAGGTGGAAGTGCCAGCATGCAGTGGCTGGAAGTGTGGATGTGGAGCTCCAGCACCCTCCCTGCCTATGGAAGTGTGGAGCTCCAGCACCCTCCCTGCCTATGGAAGTGTGGAGCTCCAGCACCCTCCCTGCCTATGGAAGTGTGGAGCTCCAGCACCCTCCCTGCCTATGGAAGTGTGGAGCTCCAGCACCCTCCCTGCCTATGGAAGTGTGGAGCTCCAGCACCCTCCCTGCCTATGGAAGTGTGGAGCTCCAGCACCCTCCCTGCCTATGGAAGTGTGGAGCTCCAGCACCCTCCCTGCCTATGGAAGTGTGGAGCTCCAGCACCCTCCCTGCCTATGGAAGTGTGGAGCTCCAGCACCCTCCCTGCCTATGGAAGTGTGGAGCTCCAGCACCCTCCCTGCCTATGGAAGTGTGGAGCTCCAGCACCCTCCCTGCCTATGGAAGTGTGGAGCTCCAGCACCCTCCCTGCCTATGGAAGTGTGGAGCTCCAGCACCCTCCCTGCCTATGGAAGTGTGGAGCTCCAGCACCCTCCCTGCCTATGGAAGTGTGGAGCTCCAGCACCCTCCCTGCCTATGGAAGTGTGGAGCTCCAGCACCCTCCCTGCCTATGGAAGTGTGGAGCTCCAGCACCCTCCCTGCCTATGGAAGTGTGGAGCTCCAGCACCCTCCCTGCCTATGGAAGTGTGGAGCTCCAGCACCCTCCCTGCCTATGGAAGTGTGGAGCTCCAGCACCCTCCCTGCCTATGGAAGTGTGGAGCTCCAGCACCCTCCCTGCCTATGGAAGTGTGGAGCTCCAGCACCCTCCCTGCCTATGGAAGTGTGGAGCTCCAGCACCCTCCCTGCCTATGGAAGTGTGGAGCTCCAGCACCCTCCCTGCCTATGGAAGTGTGGAGCTCCAGCACCCTCCCTGCCTATGGAAGAGCCACCTCCGCGGGCATGCTGCTCAACCACGCCGGCCCAGAGTTCCAGCCGCTCGGCTACACTCTCTCACAAGCCCCGCCTGGAGCTCCCCAGCCCGCCCCTGGTACCTCAACTACCGAGGCCAGCCGCTCGACCAGGCCGGCCCAGAGTTCCAGCCGCTCGGCTTCACTCTCTCACAAGCCCCGCCTGGAGCTCCCCAGCCCGCCCCTGGTACCTCAACTACCGAGGCCAGCCGCTCGACCAGGCCGGCCGAGAGTTCCAGCCGCTCGGCTTCACTCTCTCACAAGACCCGCCTGGAGCTCCCCGCCCCACCCCTGGTACCTCAACTACCGAGGCCAGCCGCTCGACCACGCCGGCGCAGAGTTCCAGCCGCTCGGATAAGCTCTGTCACTCACCCGCCGCGCAGCCACCGGTAACGGGGAAATGTCGCCGCCTGGCGGACACGCCGTTGTAAATGAATGGGCTTTCGCACTTAGTGCAATTTTCGCCAACTCTCTGACTGGAGCTATGGAAGTATGGAGCTATGGAGCCACCAGCCACCCAGGCTGGAGCTATGGAGCCATGGAGCTCTGGTGCTATGGAGCTCTGGAGGTATGGAGCTATGGAGCTATGGAGCTATGGAGCTATGGAGCCCTGGAGCTCTGGAGGTATGGAGCTATGGTGCTATGGAGCTCTGAAGCCATGGAGCTCTGGTGCTATGGAGCTCTGGAGCTCTGGAGGTATGGAGCTCTGGAGGTATGGAGCTATGGAGCCCTGGAGCCCTGGAGCTATGGAGCCCTGGAGCTATGGAGCCCTGGAGCCCTGGAGCTATGGAGCCCTGGAGCTATGGAGCTATGGAGCCCTGGAGCTATGGAGCTATGGAGCTCTGGTGCTATGGAGCTATGGAGCTCTGGTGCTATGGAGCTATGGAGCTCTGGTGCTATGGAGCTATGGAGCTCTGGTGCTATGGAGCTATGGAGCTCTGGTGCTATGGAGCTATGGAGCTCTGGTGCTATGGAGCTATGGAGCTCTGGTGCTATGGAGCTATGGAGCTCTGGTGCTATGGAGCTATGGAGCTCTGGTGCTATGGAGCTATGGAGCTATGGAGCTCTGGTGCTATGGAGCTATGGAGCTCTGGTGCTATGGAGCTATGGAGCTCTGGTGCTATGGAGCTATGGAGCTCTGGTGCTATGGAGCTCTGGTGCTATGGAGCTATGGAGCTCTGGTGCTATGGAGCTCTGGAGCTCTGGAGCTATGGAGCTATGGAGCCACCAGCCAGCACCCTCCGTGGCTGGATCAATGGAAGTGTTTTAGGTACCAGGCAGCCAAAGGGCCGAGGCCTCACGCTCGACCACGCCGGCGCAGAGTTCCAGCCGCTCGGATAAGCTCTGTCACTCACCCGCCGCGCAGCCACCGGTAACGGGGAAATGTCGCCGCCTTGTGGACACGCCGTTGTAAATGAATGGGCTTTCGCACTTAGTGCAATTTTAGCACACTCTCTGACTGGAGCTATGGAAGTATGGAGCTATGGAGCCACCAGCCACCCAGGCTGGAGCTATGGAGCTATGGAGCTCTGGTGCTATGGAGCTATGGAGCTCTGGTGCTATGGAGCTATGGAGCTCTGGTGCTATGGAGCTATGGAGCTCTGGTGCTATGGAGCTATGGAGCTCTGGTGCTATGGAGCTATGGAGCTCTGGTGCTATGGAGCTATGGAGCTCTGGTGCTATGGAGCTATGGAGCTCTGGTGCTATGGAGCTATGGAGCTCTGGTGCTATGGAGCTATGGAGCTCTGGTGCTATGGAGCTATGGAGCTCTGGTGCTATGGAGCTATGGAGCTATGGAGCTCTGGTGCTATGGAGCTATGGAGCTCTGGTGCTATGGAGCTATGGAGCTCTGGTGCTATGGAGCTATGGAGCTCTGGTGCTATGGAGCTCTGGTGCTATGGAGCTATGGAGCTCTGGTGCTATGGAGCTCTGGAGCTCTGGAGGTATGGAGCTATGGAGGTATGGAGCCACCAGCCAGCACCCTCCGAGGCCGGATCAATGGAAGTGTTTTAGGTACCAGGCAGCCAAAGGGCCGAGGCCTCACGCTCGACCACGCCGGCGCAGAGTTCCAGCCGCTCGGATAAGCTCTGTCACTCACCCGCCGCGCAGCCACCGGTAACGGGGAAATGTCGCCGCCTTGTGGACACGCCGTTGTAAATGAATGGGCTTTCGCACTTAGTGCAATTTTCGCCAGCTCCGTGGCTGCAAGTATGGAGCTATGGAGCCACCAGCCAGCCAGGCTGGAGCTATGGAAGTATGGAGCCATGGAGCTCCGGAGCTATGGAAGTATGGAGCTATGGAGCTATGGAGCTATGGAGCTCTGGAGCTCTGGAGCTCTGGAGCTATGGAGCTATGGAGCCCTGGAGCTATGGAGCTATGGAGCCCTGGTGCTATGGAGCTATGGAGCTCTGGTGCTATGGAGCTATGGAGCTCTGGTGCTATGGAGCTATGGAGCTCTGGTGCTATGGAGCTATGGAGCTCTGGTGCTATGGAGCTATGGAGCTCTGGTGCTATGGAGCTATGGAGCTCTGGTGCTATGGAGCTATGGAGCTATGGAGCTCTGGTATTATGGAGCTCTGGTGCTATGGAGCTATGGAGCTCTGGTGCTATGGAGCTCTGGAGCTCTGGAGGTATGGAGCTATGGAGGTATGGAGCCACCAGCCAGCACCCTCCGAGGCCGGATCAATGGAAGTGTTTTAGGTACCAGGCAGCCAAAGGGCCGAGGCCTCACGCTCGACCACGCCGGCGCAGAGTTCCAGCCGCTCGGATAAGCTCTGTCACTCACCCGCCGCGCAGCCACCGGTAACGGGGAAATGTCGCCGCCTTGTGGACACGCCGTTGTAAATGAATGGGCTTTCGCACTTAGTGCAATTTTCGCCAGCTCCGTGGCTGCAAGTATGGAGCTATGGAGCCACCAGCCAGCCAGGCTGGAGCTATGGAAGTATGGAGCCATGGAGCTCCGGAGCTATGGAAGTATGGAGCTATGGAGCTATGGAGCTATGGAGCTCTGGAGCTCTGGAGCTCTGGAGCTATGGAGCTATGGAGCCCTGGAGCTATGGAGCTATGGAGCCCTGGTGCTATGGAGCTATGGAGCTCTGGTGCTATGGAGCTATGGAGCTCTGGTGCTATGGAGCTATGGAGCTCTGGTGCTATGGAGCTATGGAGCTCTGGTGCTATGGAGCTATGGAGCTCTGGTGCTATGGAGCTATGGAGCTCTGGTGCTATGGAGCTATGGAGCTATGGAGCTCTGGTATTATGGAGCTCTGGTGCTATGGAGCTATGGAGCTCTGGTGCTATGGAGCTCTGGAGCTCTGGAGGTATGGAGCTATGGAGGTATGGAGCCACCAGCCAGCACCCTCCGAGGCTGGATCAATGGAAGTGTTTTAGGTACCAGGCAGCCAAAGGGCCGAGGCCTCACGCTCGACCACGCCGGCGCAGAGTTCCAGCCGCTCGGATAAGCTCTGTCACTCACCCGCCGCGCAGCCACCGGTAACGGGGAAATGTCGCCGCCTTGTGGACACGCCGTTGTAAATGAATGGGCTTTCGCACTTAGTGCAATTTTCGCCAGCTCCGTGGCTGCAAGTATGGAGCTATGGAGCCACCAGCCAGCCAGGCTGGAGCTATGGAAGTATGGAGCCATGGAGCTCCGGAGCTATGGAAGTATGGAGCTATGGAGCTATGGAGCTCTGGAGCTCTGGAGCTCTGGAGCTATGGAGCTATGGAGCCCTGGAGCTATGGAGCTATGGAGCCCTGGTGCTATGGAGCTATGGAGCTCTGGTGCTATGGAGCTATGGAGCTCTGGTGCTATGGAGCTATGGAGCTCTGGTGCTATGGAGCTATGGAGCTCTGGTGCTATGGAGCTATGGAGCTCTGGTGCTATGGAGCTATGGAGCTCTGGTGCTATGGAGCTATGGAGCTATGGAGCTCTGGTATTATGGAGCTCTGGTGCTATGGAGCTATGGAGCTCTGGTGCTATGGAGCTCTGGAGCTCTGGTGCTATGGAGCTATGGAGCTCTGGTGCTATGGAGCTATGGAGCTCTGGTGCTATGGAGCTATGGAGCTATGGAGCTCTGGTATTATGGAGCTCTGGTGCTATGGAGCTATGGAGCTCTGGTGCTATGGAGCTCTGGAGCTCTGGAGGTATGGAGCTATGGAGGTATGGAGCCACCAGCCAGCACCCTCCGAGGCTGGATCAATGGAAGTGTTTTAGGTACCAGGCAGCCAAAGGGCCGAGGCCTCACGCTCGACCACGCCGGCGCAGAGTTCCAGCCGCTCGGATAAGCTCTGTCACTCACCCGCCGCGCAGCCACCGGTAACGGGGAAATGTCGCCGCCTGGCGGACACGCCGTTGTAAATGAATGGGCTTTCGCACTTAGTGCAATTTTAGCCAACTCCGTGGCTGCAAGTATGGAAGTATGGAGCTATGGAGCCACCAGCCAGCACCCTCCGCGGCTGGAGCTATGGAAGTATGGAGCTATGGAGCTATGGAGCTATGGAAGTATGGGGCTATGGAAGTATGGAGCTATGGAGCTCCGGGGCTATGGAGCTCCGGGGCTATGGAGCTCCGGGGCTATGGAGCTCCGGGGCTATGGAGCTATGGAGCTCCGGGGCTATGGAGCTCCGGGGCTATGGAGCTCCGGGGCTATGGAGCTATGGAGCTC
>NW_028232164.1:82500-97500 GCF_054491065.1 Syngnathus leptorhynchus | reverse complement strand
GCGAGGCACGCACTGCGTGCGGCCAGGATGCGGAGTTGGATCGGCGCTGGTTGGGAACCCTCGGGGAACGAAGGCGGACGGCGGCCAGCCGGCGCCGACGAACCCGTCGGGGAGGGGGCTGGTGGCAGGCGCGATCGGCACTATTGCTGACTGCCGGGAGGGAAGCTGCGCCCCGGCCGAGTCAGACTCAGCCGTTGCGGCCCCCCCGAGCCCGCAGCGCGTAGCGCGGAAGCCATACGCCCCCCCGATGCGGAGCGACAGACGCCCCCGCGACCGCGGTTGGTCGGGAAGGCTTTTCGGATAGAGGTCGGACGGTGTGTGTGGACGGCTTCCCGTGGTGCCGCCGCTATCAAGCCGGAGGGTTTGAGAAACGACATTCGCGGAAGGACCGGCGCGGCCGGCGGACGCTCGCACGCGCGGCGCCCGACACTCAGCCGCTCGCTCGGCCTCCGTGGATCGTGGCTAGGTGGGATGGATGCCAAACCGGGTCGTCTCGGTCTCGCCGCAGTACGGTCGCGCCGGGGCCTGCGGGGCGGCGCGGGGAGCGCACGCTCACGCGGCGGCCGGGGCGCTAGAGTGCGACCCGCAGTGGGTAGGAACCGTCCACCCGACGTCGGACGAGCCGAGGCCGATGGAGGCCCTACCAAGGCGGGTCATGAGTGCCAGTCGGTCAGTTGGGTGAGGGGGTACTCGGAGGCCCGCCGGGAGCAGACGGGCGACCGGGGATGGGGGGCGTACGCGGGCGGGCGCCGGGAGAAGACGGCCCGTCCGGGGTCGAATCTCGGCCTGTGTTTTCGGAGCCGGCCGGGCATCACGCTCCCTCCTTGGATGGACAACATTCGTAGTTGACACTTTGTGTCATTTTATCCGAGCGGGCGGGCGCCTCGAGAGGCGGACCGTCCGGGGCGACTCTCGGCCTGTGTTTTCGGAGCCGGCCGGGCCTCACGCTCCCTCCTTGGATGGACAACATTCGTAGTTGACACTTTGTGTCATTTTATCCGAGCGGACGGGCGCCGCGAGGCGGACCGTCCGGGGCGACTCTCGGCCTGTGTTTTCGGAGCCGGCCGGGCATCACGCTCCCTCCTTGGATGGACAACATTCGTAGTTGACACTTTGTGTCATTTTATCCGAGCAGACGGGCGCCGCGAGGCGACCGTCCGGGGCGACTCTCGGCCTGTGTTTAAGGAGCCGGCCGGGCATCACGCTCCTTCCTTGGATGGACAACATTCGTAGTTGACACTTTGTGTCATTTTATCCGAGCGGGCGGGCGCCGCGAGGCGGACCGTCCGGGGCGACTCTCGGCCTGTGTTTAAGGAGCCGGCCGGGCATCACGCTCCTTCCTTGGATGGACAACATTCGCAGTTGACACTTTGTGTCATTTTATCCGAGCAGACGGGCGCCGCGAGGCGGACCGTCCGGGGCGACTCTCGGCCTGTGTTTTCGGAGCCGGCCGGGCATCACGCTCCCTCCTTGGATGGACAACATTCGTAGTTGACACTTTGTGTCATTTTATCCGAGCAGACGGGCGCCGCGAGGCGACCGTCCGGGGCGACTCTCGGCCTGTGTTTAAGGAGCCGGCCGGGCATCACGCTCCTTCCTTGGATGGACAACATTCGTAGTTGACACTTTGTGTCATTTTATCCGAGCGGGCGGGCGCCGCGAGGCGGACCGTCCGGGGCGACTCTCGGCCTGTGTTTAAGGAGCCGGCCGGGCATCACGCTCCTTCCTTGGATGGACAACATTCGCAGTTGACACTTTGTGTCATTTTATCCGAGCAGACGGGCGCCGCGAGGCGGACCGTCCGGGGCGACTCTCGGCCTGTGTTTTCGGAGCCGGCCGGGCATCACGCTCCCTCCTTGGATGGACAACATTCGTAGTTGACACTTTGTGTCATTTTATCCGAGCAGACGGGCGCCGCGAGGCGGACCGTCCGGGGCGACTCTCGGCCTGTGTTTAAGGAGCCGGCCGGGCATCACGCTCCTTCCTTGGATGGACAACATTCGCAGTTGACACTTTGTGTCATTTTGTTCGGCCTGTGTTTAAGGAGGCGGCCGTCCTCCACTCGGTCCGTGTTTAAGGAGCGACACTCGCGCTCCGGTTCGGCCTGTATTTAGGGAGGCGGCCGTCCTCCGCTTGGTCTGTGTTAAGGGCGACACTCTGTCCATGTTTGAGGAGCCTGGCCCTGACGCTCCTCTCCGGCCTGTGTTTAAGGAGGCGGCCGTCCTCCCCTTGGTCTGTGTTAAGGGCGACACTCGGTCCATGTTTGAGGAGCCTGGCCCTGACGCTCCTCTCCGGCCTGTGTTTAAGGAGGCGGCCGTCCTCCCCTTGGTCTGTGTTAAGGGCGACACTCGGTCCATGTTTGAGGAGCCTGGCCCTGACGCTCCTCTCCGGCCTGTGTTTAGGGAGGCGGCCGTCCTCCCCTTGGTCTGTGTTAAGGGCGACACTCTGTCCATGTTTGAGGAGCCTGGCCCTGACGCTCCTCTCCGGCCTGTGTTTAAGGAGGCGGCCGTCCTCCCCTTGGTCTGTGTTAAGGGCGACACTCGGTCCATGTTTGAGGAGCCTGGCCCTGACGCTCCTCTCCGGCCTGTGTTTAAGGAGGCGGCCGTCCTCCCCTTGGTCTGTGTTAAGGGCGACACTCTGTCCATGTTTGAGGAGCCTGGCCCTGACGCTCCTCTCCGGCCTGTGTTTAAGGAGGCGGCCGTCCTCCCCTTGGTCTGTGTTAAGGGCGACACTCGGTCCATGTTTGAGGAGCCTGGCCCTGACGCTCCTCTCCGGCCTGTGTTTAAGGAGGCGGCCGTCCTCCCCTTGGTCTGTGTTAAGGGCGACACTCGGTCCATGTTTGAGGAGCCTGGCCCTGACGCTCCTCTCCGGCCTGTGTTTAAGGAGGCGGCCGTCCTCCCCTTGGTCTGTGTTAAGGGCGACACTCTGTCCATGTTTGAGGAGCCTGGCCCTGACGCTCCTCTCCGGCCTGTGTTTAAGGAGGCGGCCGTCCTCCCCTTGGTCTGTGTTAAGGGCGACACTCGGTCCATGTTTGAGGAGCCTGGCCCTCGCGCTCCGGTTCGGCCTGTATTTAGGGAGGCGGCCGTCCTCCGCTTGGTCTGTGTTAAGGGCGACACTCGGTCCGTGTTTAAGGAGCCGGCCCTGACGCTCCTCTTCGGCCTGTGTTTAAGGAGGCGGCCGTCCTCCACTTCCTTCCATGCACCACCACATTCGCAGTTGACACTTTGCCATTTTTTCAGAGAGGTGACACTTAGTCGTTTTTTCGAAAGTTGACACTTAGTCGTTTTTTCGAAAGTTGACACTTTGCCGTTTTTTCAGAGAGGCGACACTTAGCCGTTTTTTCGAAAGTTGACACTTAGCCGTTTTTTCGAAAGTTGACACTTAGCCGTTTTTTCGAAAGTTGACACTTAGCCGTTTTTTCGAAAGTTGACACTTAGTCACTTTTTCGCCACAGTGACACCTCCAGCGCGTGCCACGGCGCTTTTCAGGTCTTCTATCCGACCTTGTGCTGTCGAGGACGGCGTGTCCGACGCCGTGGGGAGACCAGCACTATCTCCTCCATACTCGTAAACGGGGTGCTTTGGAAAACGGGGGGAAAGTCGATGAGTACACTGACTACTGGGACCATTTCATTGTACTCTGGCGCACCTGAAGACCAAAAAAGGTACTGCACCTTAGCCCGGGTACCTCACCCCCTGGTACCTCGAGGAGAACTTAGAAAAATTTCGACAAATTTTTGGTGAGCTCCAGGGAGAGAGGCTGATTTTTCGCTTTTTGAGGCCGACCGCCGAACCGGCGCGGGGCGGACTCACAAGCCCCGCAGAGCCGTGGGCACTTAGTCGTTTTTTCAGAGAGGCGACACTTAGTCGTTTTTTCAGAGGCGACACTTAGTCGTTTTTTCGAAAGTTGACACTTAGCCGTTTTTTCGAAAGTCGACACTTAGCCGTTTTTTTGGAAAGTTGACACTTAGTCGTTTTTTCGAAAGTTGACACTTAGTCGTTTTTTCGCCACAATTGGCTCTGAGCTCCAGGGGGAGAGCCTGGTTTTGCCTTATTTCAGGCCGGCTGGGGAACCGGCGCGGGTCGGATGCACGAGCCCGGCAGAGCCGTGGGCACTTAGAAAATTTTCGCCGATTAAGCTGGGACCTCCAGGCGGAGACCGGCATTCCTCGTCCTCGGGGTTCGACCCAGGAACCGGCGCTGGGCAGACGCCGTAGCCACGCAGAGCCGTGGGCACTTAGAAAATATTCGCCAAGTTGGCTCTGAGCTCCAGGCGGAGAGGCTGGTTTTGCCTTATTTCAGGCCGGCTGGGGAACCGGCGCGGGTCGGATGCACGAGCCCGCAGAGCCGTGGGCACTTTGCCATTTTCTCAGAGTCGACACTTAGTCGTTTTTTCAGAGAGGCGACACTCTGTCGTTTTTTCGAAAGTTGACACTTTGCCGTTTTTTCAGAGAGGCGACACTTAGCCGTTTTTTCGAAAGTTGACACTTAGCCGTTTTTTCGAAAGTCGACACTTAGCCGTTTTTTCAGAGATGTGACACTTTGCCGTTTTTTCGAAAGTCGACACTTAGCCGTTTTTTCAGAGATGTGACACTTAGAAACTTTTTGCCAAGTTGGCTGTGAGCTCCAGGAGGAGACCGTTATTTTTCGTCATTCGAGGCCGACTGCGGAACCGGCGCTGGGCGGACGCCAAAGCTCGGCAGGGCCGTGGGCACTTAGAAACTTTTTGCCAAGTTGGCTGTGAGCTCCAGGAGGAGACCGTTATTTTTCGTCATTCGAGGCCGACTGCGGAACCGGCGCTGGGCGGACGCCAAAGCTCGGCAGGGCCGTGGGCACTTAGAAACTTTTTGCCAAGTTGGCTGTGAGCTCCAGGAGGAGACCGTTATTTTTCGTCATTCTAGGCCGGCTGCAGAACCGGCGCGGGTCGGATGCACGAGCCCGCAGAGCCGTGGGCACTTTGCCACTTTTTCGCCACAATTGGCTGTGAGCTCCAGGAGGAGACCGTTATTTTTCGTCATTCTAGGCCGGTTGCAGAACCGGCGCGGCTCGGATGCACGAGCCCGCAGAGCCGTGGGCACTTAGAAACTTTTTGCCAAGTTGGCTGTGAGCTCCAGGAGGAGACCGTTATTTTTCGTCATTCTAGGCCGGCTGCAGAACCGGCGCGGGTCGGATGCACGAGCCCGCAGAGCCGTGGGCACTTTGCCACTTTTTCGCCACAATTGGCTGTGAGCTCCAGGAGGAGACCGTTATTTTTCGTCATTCTAGGCCGGTTGCAGAACCGGCGCGGCTCGGATGCACGAGCCCGCAGAGCCGTGGGCACTTAGAAACTTTTTGCCAAGTTGGCTGTGAGCTCCAGGAGGAGACCGTTATTTTTCGTCATTCTAGGCCGGCTGCAGAACCGGCGCGGGTCGGATGCACGAGCCCGCAGAGCCGTGGGCACTTTGCCACTTTTTCGCCACAATTGGCTGTGAGCTCCAGGAGGAGACCGTTATTTTTCGTCATTCTAGGCCGGTTGCAGAACCGGCGCGGCTCGGATGCACGAGCCCGCAGAGCCGTGGGCACTTAGAAAATTTTCAGAGAGGCGACACTTTGCCATTTTTTCAGAGAGGTGACACTTAGTCGTTTTTTCGAAAGTTGACACTTAGCCGTTTTTTCGAAAGTTGACACTTAGTCGTTTTTTCGAAAGTTGACACTTAGTCGTTTTTTCGCCAAAGTGCCCACCTCCAGCGCGTGCCACGGCGCTTTCCAGGTCTTCTATCCGACCTTGTGCTGTCGAGGACGGCGTGTCCGACGCCGTGGGGAGACCAGCACCATCTCCTCCATACTCGTAAACGAGGTGCTTTGGAAAACGGGGGGAAAGTCGATGAGTACACTGACTACTGGGACCATTTCATTGTACTCTGGCGCACCTGAAGACCAAAAAAGGTACTGCACCTTAGCCCGGGTACCTCACCCCCTGGTACCTCGAGGTGAGCTCCAGGGAGAGAGGCTGATTTTTTGCTTTTTGAGGCCGACCACCGAACCGGCGCGGGGCGGACTCACAAGCCCCGCAGAGCCGTGGGCACTTAGTCGTTTTTTCGAAAGTTGACACTTAGTCGTTTTTTCGCCGATTTTGCTGGGACCTCCAGGCAAGGACCGGCGTTTTTCGTCTTCCGGGTCCGACCCGGGAACCAGCGCCGAGCGGACACATTCGCTCGCTAGTGCCGTTGGCACTTAGAAAATTTTTCGTTTGTCATGAGCTCCGGGCGGAGACCGGCGTTTTTCGTCTTCCGGGTCCGACCCGGGAACCAGCGCCGAGCGGACACATTCGCTCGCAAGTGCCGTTGGCACTTAGAAAATTTTTCGTTTGTCATGAGCTCCGGGCGGAGAGCGGCGTTTTTCGTCTTCCGGGTTCGACCCGGGAACCAGCGCCGAGCGGACACATTCGCTCGCTAGTGCCGTTGGCACTTAGAAAATTTTTCGTTTGTCATGAGCTCCGGGCGGAGAGCGGCGTTTTTCGTCTTCCGGGTTCGACCCGGGAACCAGCGCCGAGCGGACACATTCGCTCGCTAGTGCCGTTGGCACTTAGAAAATTTTTCGTTTGTCATGAGCTCCGGGCGGAGAGCGGCGTTTTTCGTCTTCCGGGTTCGACCCGGGAACCAGCGCCGAGCGGACACATTCGCTCGCTAGTGCCGTTGGCACTTAGAAAATTTTTCGTTTGTCATGAGCTCCGGGCGGAGAGCGGCGTTTTTCGTCTTCCGGGTTCGACCCGGGAACCAGCGCCGAGCGGACACAATCGCTCGCTAGTGCCGTTGGCACTTAGAAAATTTTTCGTTTGTCATGAGCTCCGGGCGGAGAGCGGCGTTTTTCGTCTTCCGGGTTCGACCCGGGAACCAGCGCCGAGCGGACACATTCGCTCGCTAGTGCCGTTGGCACTTAGAAAATTTTTCGTTTGTCATGAGCTCCGGGCGGAGAGCGGCGTTTTTCGTCTTCCGGGTTCGACCCGGGAACCAGCGCCGAGCGGACACATTCGCTCGCTAGTGCCGTTGGCACTTAGAAAATTTTTCGTTTGTCATGAGCTCCGGGCGGAGAGCGGCGTTTTTCGTCTTCCGGGTTCGACCCGGGAACCAGCGCCGAGCGGACACATTCGCTCGCTAGTGCCGTTGGCACTTAGAAAATTTTTCGTTTGTCATGAGCTCCGGGCGGAGAGCGGCGTTTTTCGTCTTCCGGGTTCGACCCGGGAACCAGCGCCGAGCGGACACATTCGCTCGCTAGTGCCGTTGGCACTTAGAAAATTTTTCGTTTGTCATGAGCTCCGGGCGGAGACCGGCATTTTTCGTCATTCGAGGCCGACGGGGGAACCAGCCGGAGCGGACACGTTTGCTCGGAAGAGCCGTTGGCACTTAGAAAAAATTCCGTGTCTCGTGAGCTCCAGGGGGGACAGGCTGGTTTTATTCATCCGTAGCCGACATGGGAACCAGCGCGGAGCGGATTGGTGTTGCGCTGCCATATACCTCATCTCTCTCAAGAGTCCCCCCCTTATACGTGCCGATGGTGTTTTGGAAAACGGGGGGTAACTGGATGAGTACACTGACTAGTGGGACCAAGTACACTAATAGCCCCTGGTACCTAAAATGGAAGTATAGAGGCCGACTTTCGGGCAAGATCACGCCGGGTTAGGCTTCCAGGACCTCGGCTAAGCAATTTTAACGGGTTGCCCGGTTCTTTTTTGAACCAGCCCGGTTCTTTTTTTTTATCCAGCCCGGTTCTTTTTACACTTCCAGCTGGAGCTCGGGAGCGGCTTTTTGCACAAGATCACGCCGTGTTAGGCTTCCAGGACCTCGGCGAAGCAATTTTAACGGGTCGCCCGGTTCTTTTTTGATCCAGCCCGGTTCTTTTTTTATCCAGCCCGGTTCTTTTTACACTTCCAGCTGGAGCTCGGGAGCGGCTTTTTGCACAAGATCACGCCGTGTTAGGCTTCCAGGACCTCGGCTAAGCAATTTTAACGGGTCGCCCGGTTCTTTTTTGATCCAGCCCGGTTCTTTTTTTTATCCAGCCTGGTTCTTTTTACACTTCCAGCTGGAGCTCGGGAGCGGCTTTTTGCACAAGAACACGCCGTGTTAGGCTTCCAGGACCTCGGCTAAGCAATTTTAACGGGTCGCCCGGTTCTTTTTTGATCCAGCCCGGTTCTTTTTTTTATCCAGCCCGGTTCTTTTCACACTTCCAGCTGGAGCTCGGCAGCGGCTATTTGCACAAGATCACGCCGGGTTAGGCTTCCAGGACCTCGGCTAAGCAATTTTAACGGGTCGCCCGGTTCTTTTTTTGATCCAGCCCGGTTCTTTTTTTATCCAGCCCGGTTCTTTTTACACTTCCAGCTGGAGCTCGGGAGCGGCTTTTTGCACAAGATCACGCCGTGTTAGGCTTCCAGGACCTCGGCTAAGCAATTTTAACGGGTCGCCCGGTTCTTTTTTGATCCAGCCCGGTTCTTTTTTTTATCCAGCCCGGTTCTTTTCACACTTCCAGCTGGAGCTCGGCAGCGGCTATTTGCACAAGATCACGCCGGGTTAGGCTTCCAGGACCTCGGCTAAGCAATTTTAACGGGCCGCCCGGTTCTTTTTTGATCCAGCCCGGTTCTTTTTTTTATCCAGCCCGGTTCTTTTCACACTTCCAGCTGGAGCTCGGGAGCGGCTTTTTGCACAAGATCACGCCGTGTTAGGCTTCCAGGACCTCGGCTAAGCAATTTTAACGGGTCGCCCGGTTCTTTTTTGATCCAGCCCGGTTCTTTTTTTTTATCCAGCCCGGTTCTTTTCACACTTCCAGCTGGAGCTCGGCAGCGGCTATTTGCACAAGATCACGCCGGGTTAGGCTTCCAGGACCTCGGCTAAGCAATTTTAACGGGTCGCCCGGTTCTTTTTTGATCCAGCCCGGTTCTTTTTTTTATCCAGCCCGGTTCTTTTCACACTTCCAGCTGGAGCTCGGCAGCGGCTATTTGCACAAGATCACGCCGGGTTAGGCTTCCAGGACCTCGGCTAAGCAATTTTAACGGGTCGCCCGGTTCTTTTTTGATCCAGCCCGGTTCTTTTTTTTATCCAGCCTGGTTCTTTTTACACTTCCAGCTGGAGCTCGGGAGCGGCTTTTTGCACAAGATCACGCCGTGTTAGGCTTCCAGGACCTCGGCTAAGCAATTTTAACGGGTCGCCCGGTTCTTTTTTTGATCCAGCCCGGTTCTTTTTTTATCCAGCCCGGTTCTTTTTACACTTCCAGCTGGAGCTCAGCAGCGGCTTTTTGCACAAGATCACGCCGGGTTAGGCTTCCAGGACCTCGGCTAAGCACTTCTAACGGGCCCTGGTCCACCCCTGCCAGCGCATTTCAAAACTTGGCATTAATTTCGACCTAAGAGACGAAGTCTGATTTTTTTCTACCACTTGGGCGGCCTTTTTGCACCCAGAACACCCGCACCGGCACCATAAATTCGAAGGGTGCCGAGTGCGTCGGCGCAGATTCTGCGACGGAGTGACACTTCCCTCTTGTGGACATTCGGCGGTAGGTGAAATGCGCACTCGGTCTTCTCTTTTCTTTTCCTTCCAGTGAAACTTTGGCAACATTCTGCGAGCTGCTGGCTTCCAGAACCTCGGCCAAGCAGGTGGAGGATTTTTTTCCACTTCCAGCTGGAGGTGAGGAGGGACTTTTTGGGCAAGATCACGCCGACTTAGCAAGCAAGGTGGAAGTGCCAGCATGCTCCGTGGCTGGAAGTGTCTCCACACTCCAGCACCCTCCCTGCCTATGGAAGTGTGGAGCTCCAGCACCCTCCCTGCCTATGGAAGTGTGGAGCTCCAGCACCCTCCCTGCCTATGGAAGTGTGGAGCTCCAGCACCCTCCCTGCCTATGGAAGTGTGGAGCTCCAGCACCCTCCCTGCCTATGGAAGTGTGGAGCTCCAGCACCCTCCCTGCCTATGGAAGTGTGGAGCTCCAGCACCCTCCCTGCCTATGGAAGTGTGGAGCTCCAGCACCCTCCCTGCCTATGGAAGTGTGGAGCTCCAGCACCCTCCCTGCCTATGGAAGTGTGGAGCTCCAGCACCCTCCCTGCCTATGGAAGTGTGGAGCTCCAGCACCCTCCCTGCCTATGGAAGTGTGGAGCTCCAGCACCCTCCCTGCCTATGGAAGTGTGGAGCTCCAGCACCCTCCCTGCCTATGGAAGTGTGGAGCTCCAGCACCCTCCCTGCCTATGGAAGTGTGGAGCTCCAGCACCCTCCCTGCCTATGGAAGTGTGGAGCTCCAGCACCCTCCCTGCCTATGGAAGTGTGGAGCTCCAGCACCCTCCCTGCCTATGGAAGTGTGGAGCTCCAGCACCCTCCCTGCCTATGGAAGTGTGGAGCTCCAGCACCCTCCCTGCCTATGGAAGTGTGGAGCTCCAGCACCCTCCCTGCCTATGGAAGTGTGGAGCTCCAGCACCCTCCCTGCCTATGGAAGTGTGGAGCTCCAGCACCCTCCCTGCCTATGGAAGTGTGGAGCTCCAGCACCCTCCCTGCCTATGGAAGTGTGGAGCTCCAGCACCCTCCCTGCCTATGGAAGTGTGGAGCTCCAGCACCCTCCCTGCCTATGGAAGAGCCACCTCCGCGGGCATGCTGCTCAACCACGCCGGCCCAGAGTTCCAGCCGCTCGGCTACACTCTCTCACAAGCCCCGCCTGGAGCTCCCCAGCCCGCCCCTGGTACCTCAACTACCGAGGCCAGCCGCTCGACCAGGCCGGCCCAGAGTTCCAGCCGCTCGGCTTCACTCTCTCACAAGCCCCGCCTGGAGCTCCCCAGCCCGCCCCTGGTACCTCAACTACCGAGGCCAGCCGCTCGACCAGGCCGGCCGAGAGTTCCAGCCGCTCGGCTTCACTCTCTCACAAGACCCGCCTGGAGCTCCCCGCCCCACCCCTGGTACCTCAACTACCGAGGCCAGCCGCTCGACCACGCCGGCGCAGAGTTCCAGCCGCTCGGATAAGCTCTGTCACTCACCCGCCGCGCAGCCACCGGTAACGGGGAAATGTCGCCGCCTGGCGGACACGCCGTTGTAAATGAATGGGCTTTCGCACTTAGTGCAATTTTCGCCAACTCTCTGACTGGAGCTATGGAAGTATGGAGCTATGGAGCCACCAGCCACCCAGGCTGGAGCTATGGAGCCATGGAGCTCTGGTGCTATGGAGCTCTGGAGGTATGGAGCTATGGAGCTATGGAGCTATGGAGCTATGGAGCCCTGGAGCTCTGGAGGTATGGAGCTATGGTGCTATGGAGCTCTGAAGCCATGGAGCTCTGGTGCTATGGAGCTCTGGAGCTCTGGAGGTATGGAGCTCTGGAGGTATGGAGCTATGGAGCCCTGGAGCCCTGGAGCTATGGAGCCCTGGAGCTATGGAGCCCTGGAGCCCTGGAGCTATGGAGCCCTGGAGCTATGGAGCTATGGAGCCCTGGAGCTATGGAGCTATGGAGCTCTGGTGCTATGGAGCTATGGAGCTCTGGTGCTATGGAGCTATGGAGCTCTGGTGCTATGGAGCTATGGAGCTCTGGTGCTATGGAGCTATGGAGCTCTGGTGCTATGGAGCTATGGAGCTCTGGTGCTATGGAGCTATGGAGCTCTGGTGCTATGGAGCTATGGAGCTCTGGTGCTATGGAGCTATGGAGCTCTGGTGCTATGGAGCTATGGAGCTATGGAGCTCTGGTGCTATGGAGCTATGGAGCTCTGGTGCTATGGAGCTATGGAGCTCTGGTGCTATGGAGCTATGGAGCTCTGGTGCTATGGAGCTCTGGTGCTATGGAGCTATGGAGCTCTGGTGCTATGGAGCTCTGGAGCTCTGGAGCTATGGAGCTATGGAGCCACCAGCCAGCACCCTCCGTGGCTGGATCAATGGAAGTGTTTTAGGTACCAGGCAGCCAAAGGGCCGAGGCCTCACGCTCGACCACGCCGGCGCAGAGTTCCAGCCGCTCGGATAAGCTCTGTCACTCACCCGCCGCGCAGCCACCGGTAACGGGGAAATGTCGCCGCCTTGTGGACACGCCGTTGTAAATGAATGGGCTTTCGCACTTAGTGCAATTTTAGCACACTCTCTGACTGGAGCTATGGAAGTATGGAGCTATGGAGCCACCAGCCACCCAGGCTGGAGCTATGGAGCTATGGAGCTCTGGTGCTATGGAGCTATGGAGCTCTGGTGCTATGGAGCTATGGAGCTCTGGTGCTATGGAGCTATGGAGCTCTGGTGCTATGGAGCTATGGAGCTCTGGTGCTATGGAGCTATGGAGCTCTGGTGCTATGGAGCTATGGAGCTCTGGTGCTATGGAGCTATGGAGCTCTGGTGCTATGGAGCTATGGAGCTCTGGTGCTATGGAGCTATGGAGCTCTGGTGCTATGGAGCTATGGAGCTCTGGTGCTATGGAGCTATGGAGCTATGGAGCTCTGGTGCTATGGAGCTATGGAGCTCTGGTGCTATGGAGCTATGGAGCTCTGGTGCTATGGAGCTATGGAGCTCTGGTGCTATGGAGCTCTGGTGCTATGGAGCTATGGAGCTCTGGTGCTATGGAGCTCTGGAGCTCTGGAGGTATGGAGCTATGGAGGTATGGAGCCACCAGCCAGCACCCTCCGAGGCCGGATCAATGGAAGTGTTTTAGGTACCAGGCAGCCAAAGGGCCGAGGCCTCACGCTCGACCACGCCGGCGCAGAGTTCCAGCCGCTCGGATAAGCTCTGTCACTCACCCGCCGCGCAGCCACCGGTAACGGGGAAATGTCGCCGCCTTGTGGACACGCCGTTGTAAATGAATGGGCTTTCGCACTTAGTGCAATTTTCGCCAGCTCCGTGGCTGCAAGTATGGAGCTATGGAGCCACCAGCCAGCCAGGCTGGAGCTATGGAAGTATGGAGCCATGGAGCTCCGGAGCTATGGAAGTATGGAGCTATGGAGCTATGGAGCTATGGAGCTCTGGAGCTCTGGAGCTCTGGAGCTATGGAGCTATGGAGCCCTGGAGCTATGGAGCTATGGAGCCCTGGTGCTATGGAGCTATGGAGCTCTGGTGCTATGGAGCTATGGAGCTCTGGTGCTATGGAGCTATGGAGCTCTGGTGCTATGGAGCTATGGAGCTCTGGTGCTATGGAGCTATGGAGCTCTGGTGCTATGGAGCTATGGAGCTCTGGTGCTATGGAGCTATGGAGCTATGGAGCTCTGGTATTATGGAGCTCTGGTGCTATGGAGCTATGGAGCTCTGGTGCTATGGAGCTCTGGAGCTCTGGAGGTATGGAGCTATGGAGGTATGGAGCCACCAGCCAGCACCCTCCGAGGCCGGATCAATGGAAGTGTT
Organism: Syngnathus leptorhynchus; assembly: GCF_054491065.1. Lineage (NCBI taxonomy): Eukaryota > Metazoa > Chordata > Actinopteri > Syngnathiformes > Syngnathidae > Syngnathus > Syngnathus leptorhynchus. The sequence continues at coordinate 84,196 of NW_028232164.1, read as the reverse complement.
TTAGGTACCAGGCAGCCAAAGGGCCGAGGCCTCACGCTCGACCACGCCGGCGCAGAGTTCCAGCCGCTCGGATAAGCTCTGTCACTCACCCGCCGCGCAGCCACCGGTAACGGGGAAATGTCGCCGCCTTGTGGACACGCCGTTGTAAATGAATGGGCTTTCGCACTTAGTGCAATTTTCGCCAGCTCCGTGGCTGCAAGTATGGAGCTATGGAGCCACCAGCCAGCCAGGCTGGAGCTATGGAAGTATGGAGCCATGGAGCTCCGGAGCTATGGAAGTATGGAGCTATGGAGCTATGGAGCTATGGAGCTCTGGAGCTCTGGAGCTCTGGAGCTATGGAGCTATGGAGCCCTGGAGCTATGGAGCTATGGAGCCCTGGTGCTATGGAGCTATGGAGCTCTGGTGCTATGGAGCTATGGAGCTCTGGTGCTATGGAGCTATGGAGCTCTGGTGCTATGGAGCTATGGAGCTCTGGTGCTATGGAGCTATGGAGCTCTGGTGCTATGGAGCTATGGAGCTCTGGTGCTATGGAGCTATGGAGCTATGGAGCTCTGGTATTATGGAGCTCTGGTGCTATGGAGCTATGGAGCTCTGGTGCTATGGAGCTCTGGAGCTCTGGAGGTATGGAGCTATGGAGGTATGGAGCCACCAGCCAGCACCCTCCGAGGCTGGATCAATGGAAGTGTTTTAGGTACCAGGCAGCCAAAGGGCCGAGGCCTCACGCTCGACCACGCCGGCGCAGAGTTCCAGCCGCTCGGATAAGCTCTGTCACTCACCCGCCGCGCAGCCACCGGTAACGGGGAAATGTCGCCGCCTTGTGGACACGCCGTTGTAAATGAATGGGCTTTCGCACTTAGTGCAATTTTCGCCAGCTCCGTGGCTGCAAGTATGGAGCTATGGAGCCACCAGCCAGCCAGGCTGGAGCTATGGAAGTATGGAGCCATGGAGCTCCGGAGCTATGGAAGTATGGAGCTATGGAGCTATGGAGCTCTGGAGCTCTGGAGCTCTGGAGCTATGGAGCTATGGAGCCCTGGAGCTATGGAGCTATGGAGCCCTGGTGCTATGGAGCTATGGAGCTCTGGTGCTATGGAGCTATGGAGCTCTGGTGCTATGGAGCTATGGAGCTCTGGTGCTATGGAGCTATGGAGCTCTGGTGCTATGGAGCTATGGAGCTCTGGTGCTATGGAGCTATGGAGCTCTGGTGCTATGGAGCTATGGAGCTATGGAGCTCTGGTATTATGGAGCTCTGGTGCTATGGAGCTATGGAGCTCTGGTGCTATGGAGCTCTGGAGCTCTGGTGCTATGGAGCTATGGAGCTCTGGTGCTATGGAGCTATGGAGCTCTGGTGCTATGGAGCTATGGAGCTATGGAGCTCTGGTATTATGGAGCTCTGGTGCTATGGAGCTATGGAGCTCTGGTGCTATGGAGCTCTGGAGCTCTGGAGGTATGGAGCTATGGAGGTATGGAGCCACCAGCCAGCACCCTCCGAGGCTGGATCAATGGAAGTGTTTTAGGTACCAGGCAGCCAAAGGGCCGAGGCCTCACGCTCGACCACGCCGGCGCAGAGTTCCAGCCGCTCGGATAAGCTCTGTCACTCACCCGCCGCGCAGCCACCGGTAACGGGGAAATGTCGCCGCCTGGCGGACACGCCGTTGTAAATGAATGGGCTTTCGCACTTAGTGCAATTTTAGCCAAC
>NW_028232164.1:55000-72500 GCF_054491065.1 Syngnathus leptorhynchus | reverse complement strand
GCGCGAATCCGGCCGGGCGGCCCCATCGATTAAGCATTGGTAGGGAGCCGAGGATGAGCCGTGCGAAGTGGCCTCGGAGGCGGTCCGTGGGGGACGACGGGGGGGGACGGGCGTCGGCCCTCCGGCCCGAGCAGAGAACGTTCGGTCACCCAAGCGGGAATCTGCGCCCCGGCCCGAGTCGGACTCGGTCGGTGCGGCCCGCTGAGGCCCTCAACTATTCCCGTACGCGGGGGTCGGGAGCTGCGGCGCTGCGCCGGCGACTTACCCGCGCGAGGCACGCACTGCGTGCGGCCAGGATGCGGAGTTGGATCGGCGCTGGTTGGGAACCCTCGGGGAACGAAGGCGGACGGCGGCCAGCCGGCGCCGACGAACCCGTCGGGGAGGGGGCTGGTGGCAGGCGCGATCGGCACTATTGCTGACTGCCGGGAGGGAAGCTGCGCCCCGGCCGAGTCAGACTCAGCCGTTGCGGCCCCCCCGAGCCCGCAGCGCGTAGCGCGGAAGCCATACGCCCCCCCGATGCGGAGCGACAGACGCCCCCGCGACCGCGGTTGGTCGGGAAGGCTTTTCGGATAGAGGTCGGACGGTGTGTGTGGACGGCTTCCCGTGGTGCCGCCGCTATCAAGCCGGAGGGTTTGAGAAACGACATTCGCGGAAGGACCGGCGCGGCCGGCGGACGCTCGCACGCGCGGCGCCCGACACTCAGCCGCTCGCTCGGCCTCCGTGGATCGTGGCTAGGTGGGATGGATGCCAAACCGGGTCGTCTCGGTCTCGCCGCAGTACGGTCGCGCCGGGGCCTGCGGGGCGGCGCGGGGAGCGCACGCTCACGCGGCGGCCGGGGCGCTAGAGTGCGACCCGCAGTGGGTAGGAACCGTCCACCCGACGTCGGACGAGCCGAGGCCGATGGAGGCCCTACCAAGGCGGGTCATGAGTGCCAGTCGGTCAGTTGGGTGAGGGGGTACTCGGAGGCCCGCCGGGAGCAGACGGGCGACCGGGGATGGGGGGCGTACGCGGGCGGGCGCCGGGAGAAGACGGCCCGTCCGGGGTCGAATCTCGGCCTGTGTTTTCGGAGCCGGCCGGGCATCACGCTCCCTCCTTGGATGGACAACATTCGTAGTTGACACTTTGTGTCATTTTATCCGAGCGGGCGGGCGCCTCGAGAGGCGGACCGTCCGGGGCGACTCTCGGCCTGTGTTTTCGGAGCCGGCCGGGCCTCACGCTCCCTCCTTGGATGGACAACATTCGTAGTTGACACTTTGTGTCATTTTATCCGAGCGGACGGGCGCCGCGAGGCGGACCGTCCGGGGCGACTCTCGGCCTGTGTTTTCGGAGCCGGCCGGGCATCACGCTCCCTCCTTGGATGGACAACATTCGTAGTTGACACTTTGTGTCATTTTATCCGAGCAGACGGGCGCCGCGAGGCGACCGTCCGGGGCGACTCTCGGCCTGTGTTTAAGGAGCCGGCCGGGCATCACGCTCCTTCCTTGGATGGACAACATTCGTAGTTGACACTTTGTGTCATTTTATCCGAGCGGGCGGGCGCCGCGAGGCGGACCGTCCGGGGCGACTCTCGGCCTGTGTTTAAGGAGCCGGCCGGGCATCACGCTCCTTCCTTGGATGGACAACATTCGCAGTTGACACTTTGTGTCATTTTATCCGAGCAGACGGGCGCCGCGAGGCGGACCGTCCGGGGCGACTCTCGGCCTGTGTTTTCGGAGCCGGCCGGGCATCACGCTCCCTCCTTGGATGGACAACATTCGTAGTTGACACTTTGTGTCATTTTATCCGAGCAGACGGGCGCCGCGAGGCGACCGTCCGGGGCGACTCTCGGCCTGTGTTTAAGGAGCCGGCCGGGCATCACGCTCCTTCCTTGGATGGACAACATTCGTAGTTGACACTTTGTGTCATTTTATCCGAGCGGGCGGGCGCCGCGAGGCGGACCGTCCGGGGCGACTCTCGGCCTGTGTTTAAGGAGCCGGCCGGGCATCACGCTCCTTCCTTGGATGGACAACATTCGCAGTTGACACTTTGTGTCATTTTATCCGAGCAGACGGGCGCCGCGAGGCGGACCGTCCGGGGCGACTCTCGGCCTGTGTTTTCGGAGCCGGCCGGGCATCACGCTCCCTCCTTGGATGGACAACATTCGTAGTTGACACTTTGTGTCATTTTATCCGAGCAGACGGGCGCCGCGAGGCGGACCGTCCGGGGCGACTCTCGGCCTGTGTTTAAGGAGCCGGCCGGGCATCACGCTCCTTCCTTGGATGGACAACATTCGCAGTTGACACTTTGTGTCATTTTGTTCGGCCTGTGTTTAAGGAGGCGGCCGTCCTCCACTCGGTCCGTGTTTAAGGAGCGACACTCGCGCTCCGGTTCGGCCTGTATTTAGGGAGGCGGCCGTCCTCCGCTTGGTCTGTGTTAAGGGCGACACTCTGTCCATGTTTGAGGAGCCTGGCCCTGACGCTCCTCTCCGGCCTGTGTTTAAGGAGGCGGCCGTCCTCCCCTTGGTCTGTGTTAAGGGCGACACTCGGTCCATGTTTGAGGAGCCTGGCCCTGACGCTCCTCTCCGGCCTGTGTTTAAGGAGGCGGCCGTCCTCCCCTTGGTCTGTGTTAAGGGCGACACTCGGTCCATGTTTGAGGAGCCTGGCCCTGACGCTCCTCTCCGGCCTGTGTTTAGGGAGGCGGCCGTCCTCCCCTTGGTCTGTGTTAAGGGCGACACTCTGTCCATGTTTGAGGAGCCTGGCCCTGACGCTCCTCTCCGGCCTGTGTTTAAGGAGGCGGCCGTCCTCCCCTTGGTCTGTGTTAAGGGCGACACTCGGTCCATGTTTGAGGAGCCTGGCCCTGACGCTCCTCTCCGGCCTGTGTTTAAGGAGGCGGCCGTCCTCCCCTTGGTCTGTGTTAAGGGCGACACTCTGTCCATGTTTGAGGAGCCTGGCCCTGACGCTCCTCTCCGGCCTGTGTTTAAGGAGGCGGCCGTCCTCCCCTTGGTCTGTGTTAAGGGCGACACTCGGTCCATGTTTGAGGAGCCTGGCCCTGACGCTCCTCTCCGGCCTGTGTTTAAGGAGGCGGCCGTCCTCCCCTTGGTCTGTGTTAAGGGCGACACTCGGTCCATGTTTGAGGAGCCTGGCCCTGACGCTCCTCTCCGGCCTGTGTTTAAGGAGGCGGCCGTCCTCCCCTTGGTCTGTGTTAAGGGCGACACTCTGTCCATGTTTGAGGAGCCTGGCCCTGACGCTCCTCTCCGGCCTGTGTTTAAGGAGGCGGCCGTCCTCCCCTTGGTCTGTGTTAAGGGCGACACTCGGTCCATGTTTGAGGAGCCTGGCCCTCGCGCTCCGGTTCGGCCTGTATTTAGGGAGGCGGCCGTCCTCCGCTTGGTCTGTGTTAAGGGCGACACTCGGTCCGTGTTTAAGGAGCCGGCCCTGACGCTCCTCTTCGGCCTGTGTTTAAGGAGGCGGCCGTCCTCCACTTCCTTCCATGCACCACCACATTCGCAGTTGACACTTTGCCATTTTTTCAGAGAGGTGACACTTAGTCGTTTTTTCGAAAGTTGACACTTAGTCGTTTTTTCGAAAGTTGACACTTTGCCGTTTTTTCAGAGAGGCGACACTTAGCCGTTTTTTCGAAAGTTGACACTTAGCCGTTTTTTCGAAAGTTGACACTTAGCCGTTTTTTCGAAAGTTGACACTTAGCCGTTTTTTCGAAAGTTGACACTTAGTCACTTTTTCGCCACAGTGACACCTCCAGCGCGTGCCACGGCGCTTTTCAGGTCTTCTATCCGACCTTGTGCTGTCGAGGACGGCGTGTCCGACGCCGTGGGGAGACCAGCACCATCTCCTCCATACTCGTAAACGGGGTGCTTTGGAAAACGGGGGGAAAGTCGATGAGTACACTGACTACTGGGACCATTTCATTGTACTCTGGCGCACCTGAAGACCAAAAAAGGTACTGCACCTTAGCCCGGGTACCTCACCCCCTGGTACCTCGAGGAGAACTTAGAAAAATTTCGACAAATTTTTGGTGAGCTCCAGGGAGAGAGGCTGATTTTTCGCTTTTTGAGGCCGACCGCCGAACCGGCGCGGGGCGGACTCACAAGCCCCGCAGAGCCGTGGGCACTTAGTCGTTTTTTCAGAGAGGCGACACTTAGTCGTTTTTTCAGAGGCGACACTTAGTCGTTTTTTCGAAAGTTGACACTTAGCCGTTTTTTCGAAAGTCGACACTTAGCCGTTTTTTTGGAAAGTTGACACTTAGTCGTTTTTTCGAAAGTTGACACTTAGTCGTTTTTTCGCCACAATTGGCTCTGAGCTCCAGGGGGAGAGCCTGGTTTTGCCTTATTTCAGGCCGGCTGGGGAACCGGCGCGGGTCGGATGCACGAGCCCGGCAGAGCCGTGGGCACTTAGAAAATTTTCGCCGATTAAGCTGGGACCTCCAGGCGGAGACCGGCATTCCTCGTCCTCGGGGTTCGACCCAGGAACCGGCGCTGGGCAGACGCCGTAGCCACGCAGAGCCGTGGGCACTTAGAAAATATTCGCCAAGTTGGCTCTGAGCTCCAGGCGGAGAGGCTGGTTTTGCCTTATTTCAGGCCGGCTGGGGAACCGGCGCGGGTCGGATGCACGAGCCCGCAGAGCCGTGGGCACTTTGCCATTTTCTCAGAGTCGACACTTAGTCGTTTTTTCAGAGAGGCGACACTCTGTCGTTTTTTCGAAAGTTGACACTTTGCCGTTTTTTCAGAGAGGCGACACTTAGCCGTTTTTTCGAAAGTTGACACTTAGCCGTTTTTTCGAAAGTCGACACTTAGCCGTTTTTTCAGAGATGTGACACTTTGCCGTTTTTTCGAAAGTCGACACTTAGCCGTTTTTTCAGAGATGTGACACTTAGAAACTTTTTGCCAAGTTGGCTGTGAGCTCCAGGAGGAGACCGTTATTTTTCGTCATTCGAGGCCGACTGCGGAACCGGCGCTGGGCGGACGCCAAAGCTCGGCAGGGCCGTGGGCACTTAGAAACTTTTTGCCAAGTTGGCTGTGAGCTCCAGGAGGAGACCGTTATTTTTCGTCATTCGAGGCCGACTGCGGAACCGGCGCTGGGCGGACGCCAAAGCTCGGCAGGGCCGTGGGCACTTAGAAACTTTTTGCCAAGTTGGCTGTGAGCTCCAGGAGGAGACCGTTATTTTTCGTCATTCTAGGCCGGCTGCAGAACCGGCGCGGGTCGGATGCACGAGCCCGCAGAGCCGTGGGCACTTTGCCACTTTTTCGCCACAATTGGCTGTGAGCTCCAGGAGGAGACCGTTATTTTTCGTCATTCTAGGCCGGTTGCAGAACCGGCGCGGCTCGGATGCACGAGCCCGCAGAGCCGTGGGCACTTAGAAACTTTTTGCCAAGTTGGCTGTGAGCTCCAGGAGGAGACCGTTATTTTTCGTCATTCTAGGCCGGCTGCAGAACCGGCGCGGGTCGGATGCACGAGCCCGCAGAGCCGTGGGCACTTTGCCACTTTTTCGCCACAATTGGCTGTGAGCTCCAGGAGGAGACCGTTTTTTTCGTCATTCGAGGCCGACTGCGGAACCGGCGCTGGGCGGACGCCAAAGCTCGGCAGGGCCGTGGGCACTTAGAAACTTTTTGCCAAGTTGGCTGTGAGCTCCAGGAGGAGACCGTTATTTTTCGTCATTCGAGGCCGACTGCGGAACCGGCGCTGGGCGGACGCCAAAGCTCGGCAGGGCCGTGGGCACTTAGAAACTTTTTGCCAAGTTGGCTGTGAGCTCCAGGAGGAGACCGTTATTTTTCGTCATTGGAGGCCGACTGCGGAACCGGCGCTGGGCGGACGCCAAAGCTCGGCAGGGCCGTGGGCACTTAGAAACTTTTTGCCAAGTTGGCTGTGAGCTCCAGGAGGAGACCGTTATTTTTCGTCATAGGAGGCCGACTGCGGAACCGGCGCTGAGCGGACGCCAAAGCTCGGCAGGGCCGTGGGCACTTAGAAACTTTTTGCCAAGTTGGCTGTGAGCTCCAGGAGGAGACCGTTATTTTTCGTCATTCGAGGCCGACTGCGGAACCGGCGCTGGGCGGACGCCAAAGCTCGGCAGGGCCGTGGGCACTTAGAAACTTTTTGCCAAGTTGGCTGTGAGCTCCAGGAGGAGACCGTTATTTTTCGTCATTCTAGGCCGGCTGCAGAACCGGCGCTGAGCGGACGCCAAAGCTCGGCAGGGCCGTGGGCACTTAGAAACTTTTTGCCAAGTTGGCTGTGAGCTCCAGGAGGAGACCGTTATTTTTCGTCATTGGAGGCCGACTGCGGAACCGGCGCTGGGCGGACGCCAAAGCTCGGCAGGGCCGTGGGCACTTAGAAACTTTTTGCCAAGTTGGCTGTGAGCTCCAGGAGGAGACCGTTATTTTTCGTCATAGGAGGCCGACTGCGGAACCGGCGCTGAGCGGACGCCAAAGCTCGGCAGGGCCGTGGGCACTTAGAAACTTTTTGCCAAGTTGGCTGTGAGCTCCAGGAGGAGACCGTTATTTTTCGTCATTGGAGGCCGACTGCGGAACCGGCGCTGGGCGGACGCCAAAGCTCGGCAGGGCCGTGGGCACTTAGAAACTTTTTGCCAAGTTGGCTGTGAGCTCCAGGAGGAGACCGTTATTTTTCGTCATTCTAGGCCGGCTGCAGAACCGGCGCGGGTCGGATGCACGAGCCCGCAGAGCCGTGGGCACTTTGCCACTTTTTCGCCACAATTGGCTGTGAGCTCCAGGAGGAGACCGTTATTTTTCGTCATTCTAGGCCGGTTGCAGAACCGGCGCGGCTCGGATGCACGAGCCCGCAGAGCCGTGGGCACTTAGAAAATTTTCAGAGAGGCGACACTTTGCCATTTTTTCAGAGAGGTGACACTTAGTCGTTTTTTCGAAAGTTGACACTTAGCCGTTTTTTCGAAAGTTGACACTTAGTCGTTTTTTCGAAAGTTGACACTTAGTCGTTTTTTCGCCAAAGTGCCCACCTCCAGCGCGTGCCACGGCGCTTTCCAGGTCTTCTATCCGACCTTGTGCTGTCGAGGACGGCGTGTCCGACGCCGTGGGGAGACCAGCACCATCTCCTCCATACTCGTAAACGAGGTGCTTTGGAAAACGGGGGGAAAGTCGATGAGTACACTGACTACTGGGACCATTTCATTGTACTCTGGCGCACCTGAAGACCAAAAAAGGTACTGCACCTTAGCCCGGGTACCTCACCCCCTGGTACCTCGAGGAGAACTTAGAAAAATTTCGACAAATTTTTGGTGAGCTCCAGGGAGAGAGGCTGATTTTTTGCTTTTTGAGGCCGACCGCCGAACCGGCGCGGGGCGGACTCACAAGCCCCGCAGAGCCGTGGGCACTTAGTCGTTTTTTCGAAAGTTGACACTTAGCCGTTTTTTCGAAAGTTGACACTTAGCCGTTTTTTCGAAAGTCGACACTTAGCCGTTTTTTCGAAAGTTGACACTTAGTCGTTTTTTCGCCGATTTTGCTGGGACCTCCAGGCGAGGACCGGCGTTTTTCGTCTTCCGGGTCCGACCCGGGAACCAGCGCCGAGCGGACACATTCGCTCGCTAGTGCCGTTGGCACTTAGAAAATTTTTCGTTTGTCATGAGCTCCGGGCGGAGACCGGCGTTTTTCGTCTTCCGGGTTCGACCCGGGAACCAGCGCCGAGCGGACACATTCGCTCGCTAGTGCCGTTGGCACTTAGAAAATTTTTCGTTTGTCATGAGCTCCGGGCGGAGATCGGCGTTTTTCGTCTTCCGGGTCCGACCCGGGAACCAGCGCCGAGCGGACACATTCGCTCGCTAGTGCCGTTGGCACTTAGAAAATTTTTCGTTTGTCATGAGCTCCGGGCGGAGACCGGCGTTTTCCGTCTTCCGGGTTCGACCCGGGAACCAGCGCCGAGCGGACACATTCGCTCGCTAGTGCCGTTGGCACTTAGAAAATTTTTCGTTTGTCATGAGCTCCGGGCGAGGACCGGCGTTTTTCGTCTTCCGGGTTCGACCCGGGAACCAGCGCCGAGCGGACACATTCGCTCGCTAGTGCCGTTGGCACTTAGAAAATTTTTCGTTTGTCATGAGCTCCGGGCGGAGACCGGCGTTTTTCGTCTTCCGGGTTCGACCCGGGAACCAGCGCCGAGCGGACACATTCGCTCGCTAGTGCCGTTGGCACTTAGAAAATTTTTCGTTTGTCATGAGCTCCGGGCGAGGACCGGCGTTTTTCGTCTTCCGGGTTCGACCCGGGAACCAGCGCCGAGCGGACACATTCGCTCGCTAGTGCCGTTGGCACTTAGAAAATTTTTCGTTTGTCATGAGCTCCGGGCGAGGACCGGCGTTTTTCGTCTTCCGGGTTCGACCCGGGAACCAGCGCCGAGCGGACACATTCGCTCGCTAGTGCCGTTGGCACTTAGAAAATTTTTCGTTTGTCATGAGCTCCGGGCGGAGACCGGCGTTTTTCGTCTTCCGGGTTCGACCCGGGAACCAGCGCCGAGCGGACACATTCGCTCGCTAGTGCCGTTGGCACTTAGAAAATTTTTCGTTTGTCATGAGCTCCGGGCGAGGACCGGCGTTTTTCGTCTTCCGGGTTCGACCCGGGAACCAGCGCCGAGCGGACACATTCGCTCGCTAGTGCCGTTGGCACTTAGAAAATTTTTCGTTTGTCATGAGCTCCGGGCGAGGACCGGCGTTTTTCGTCTTCCGGGTTCGACCCGGGAACCAGCGCCGAGCGGACACATTCGCTCGCTAGTGCCGTTGGCACTTAGAAAATTTTTCGTTTGTCATGAGCTCCGGGCGAGGACCGGCGTTTTTCGTCTTCCGGGTTCGACCCGGGAACCAGCGCCGAGCGGACACATTCGCTCGCTAGTGCCGTTGGCACTTAGAAAATTTTTCGTTTGTCATGAGCTCCGGGCGAGGACCGGCGTTTTTCGTCTTCCGGGTTCGACCCGGGAACCAGCGCCGAGCGGACACATTCGCTCGCTAGTGCCGTTGGCACTTAGAACATTTTTCGTTTGTCATGAGCTCCGGGCGGAGACCGGCATTTTTCGTCATTCGAGGCCGACGGGGGAACCAGCCGGAGCGGACACGTTTGCTCGGAAGAGCCGTTGGCACTTAGAAAAAATTCCGTGTCTCGTGAGCTCCAGGGGGGACAGGCTGGTTTTATTCATCCGTAGCCGACATGGGAACCAGCGCGGAGCGGATTGGTGTTGCGCTGCCATATACCTCATCTCTCTCAGGAGTCCCCCCCTTATACGTGCCGATGGTGTTTTGGAAAACGGGGGGTAACTGGATGAGTACACTGACTAGGGGGACCAGTACACTAGCGAGTGGGACCAGTACACTGACTAGTGGGACCAACACACTATGAGCGCCTGGTACCTAAAATGGAAGTATAGAGGCCGAATTTCGGGCAAGATCACGCCGGGTTAGGCTTCCAGGACCTCGGCTAAGCAATTTTAACGGGTCGCCCGGTTCTTTTTTGATCCAGCCCGGTTCTTTTTTTTATCCAGCCCGGTTCTTTTTACACTTCCAGCTGGAGCTTGGGAGCGGCTTTTTGCACAAGATCACGCCGGGTTAGGCTTCCAGGACCTCGGCTAAGCAATTTTAACGGGTCGCCCGGTTCTTTTTTGATCCAGCCCGGTTCTTTTTTTTATCCAGCCTGGTTCTTTTTACACTTCCAGCTGGAGCTCGGGAGCGGCTATTTGCACAAGATCACGCCGTGTTAGGCTTCCAGGACCTCGGCTAAGCAATTTTAACGGGTCGCCCGGTTCTTTTTTGATCCAGCCCGGTTCTTTTTTTTATCCAGCCCGGTTCTTTTTACACTTCCAGCTGGAGCTCGGGAGCGGCTTTTTGCACAAGATCACGCCGGGTTAGGCTTCCAGGACCTCGGCTAAGCAATTTTAACGGGTCCCCCGGTTCTTTTTTGATCCAGCCCGGTTCTTTTTTTATCCAGCCCGGTTCTTTTTACACTTCCAGCTGGAGCTCGGGAGCGGCTTTTTGCACAAGATCACGCCGTGTTAGGCTTCCAGGACCTCGGCTAAGCAATTTTAACGGGTCCCCCGGTTCTTTTTTGATCCAGCCCGGTTCTTTTTTTATCCAGCCCGGTTCTTTTTACACTTCCAGCTGGAGCTCGGGAGCGGCTTTTTGCACAAGATCACGCCGTGTTAGGCTTCCAGGACCTCGGCTAAGCAATTTTAACGGGTCGCCCGGTTCTTTTTTGATCCAGCCCGGTTCTTTTTTTTATCCAGCCCGGTTCTTTTTACACTTCCAGCTGGAGCTCGGGAGCGGCTTTTTGCACAAGAACACGCCGTGTTAGGCTTCCAGGACCTCGGCTAAGCAATTTTAACGGGTCGCCCGGTTCTTTTTTTTTATCCAGCCCGGTTCTTTTTTTATCCAGCCCGGTTCTTTTTACACTTCCAGCTGGAGCTCGGGAGCGGCTTTTTGCACAAGAACACGCCGTGTTAGGCTTCCAGGACCTCGGCTAAGCAATTTTAACGGGTCGCCCGGTTCTTTTTTTTATCCAGCCCGGTTCTTTTTTTATCCAGCCCGGTTCTTTTTACACTTCCAGCTGGAGCTCGGGAGCGGCTTTTTGCACAAGATCACGCCGTGTTAGGCTTCCAGGACCTCGGCTAAGCAATTTTAACGGGTCGCCCGGTTCTTTTTTGATCCAGCCCGGTTCTTTTTTTTATCCAGCCTGGTTCTTTTTACACTTCCAGCTGGAGCTCGGGAGCGGCTTTTTGCACAAGATCACGCCGTGTTAGGCTTCCAGGACCTCGGCTAAGCAATTTTAACGGGTCGCCCGGTTCTTTTTTGATCCAGCCCGGTTCTTTTTTTTATCCAGCCCGGTTCTTTTTACACTTCCAGCTGGAGCTCGGGAGCGGCTTTTTGCACAAGAACACGCCGTGTTAGGCTTCCAGGACCTCGGCTAAGCAATTTTAACGGGTCGCCCGGTTCTTTTTTTTGATCCAGCCCGGTTCTTTTTTTATCCAGCCCGGTTCTTTTTACACTTCCAGCTGGAGCTCGGGAGCGGCTTTTTGCACAAGAACACGCCGTGTTAGGCTTCCAGGACCTCGGCTAAGCAATTTTAACGGGTCGCCCGGTTCTTTTTTTTATCCAGCCCGGTTCTTTTTTTATCCAGCCCGGTTCTTTTTACACTTCCAGCTGGAGCTCGGGAGCGGCTTTTTGCACAAGATCACGCCGTGTTAGGCTTCCAGGACCTCGGCTAAGCAATTTTAACGGGTCGCCCGGTTCTTTTTTGATCCAGCCCGGTTCTTTTTTTTATCCAGCCTGGTTCTTTTTACACTTCCAGCTGGAGCTCGGGAGCGGCTTTTTGCACAAGATCACGCCGTGTTAGGCTTCCAGGACCTCGGCTAAGCAATTTTAACGGGTCGCCCGGTTCTTTTTTGATCCAGCCCGGTTCTTTTTTTATCCAGCCCGGTTCTTTTTCCACTTCCAGCTGGAGCTCAGCAGCGGCTTTTTGCACAAGATCACGCCGGGTTAGGCTTCCAGGACCTCGGCTAAGCACTTCTAACGGGTCGCCCGGTTCTTTTTTTGAACCAGCCCGGTTCTTTTTACACTTCCAGCTGGAGCTCAGCAGCGGCTTTTTGCACAAGATCACGCCGGGTTAGGGTTCCAGGACCTCGGCTAAGCAATTTTAACGGGCCGCCCGGTTCTTTTTTTGATCCAGCCCGGTTCTTTTTACACTTCCAGCTGGAGCTCAGCAGCGGCTTTTTGCACAAGATCACGCCGGGTTAGGCTTCCAGGACCTCGGCTAAGCACTTCTAACGGGCCCTGGTCCACCCCTGCCAGCGCATTTCAAAACTTGGCATTAATTTCGACCTAAGAGACGAAGTCTGATTTTTTTCTACCACTTGGGCGGCCTTTTTGCACCCAGAACACCCGCACCGGCACCATAAATTCGAAGGGTGCCGAGTGCGTCGGCGCAGATTCTGCGACGGAGTGACACTTCCCTCTTGTGGACATTCGGCGGTAGGTGAAATGCGCACTCGGTCTTCTCTTTTCTTTTCCTTCCAGTGAAACTTTGGCAACATTCTGCGAGCTGCTGGCTTCCAGAACCTCGGCCAAGCAGGTGGAGGATTTTTTTCCACTTCCAGCTGGAGGTGAGGAGGGACTTTTTGGGCAAGATCACGCCGACTTAGCAAGCAAGGTGGAAGTGCCAGCATGCTCCGTGGCTGGAAGTGTGGATGTGCCAGCACCCTCCCTGCCTATGGAAGTGTGGAGCTCCAGCACCCTCCCTGCCTACGGAAGTGTGGAGCTCCAGCACCCTCCCTGCCTATGGAAGTGTGGAGCTCCAGCACCCTCCCTGCCTATGGAAGTGTGGAGCTCCAGCACCCTCCCTGCCTACGGAAGTGTGGAGCTCCAGCACCCTCCCTGCCTATGGAAGTGTGGAGCTCCAGCACCCTCCCTGCCTATGGAAGTGTGGAGCTCCAGCACCCTCCCTGCCTACGGAAGTGTGGAGCTCCAGCACCCTCCCTGCCTATGGAAGTGTGGAGCTCCAGCACCCTCCCTGCCTATGGAAGTGTGGAGCTCCAGCACCCTCCCTGCCTATGGAAGTGTGGAGCTCCAGCACCCTCCCTGCCTATGGAAGTGTGGAGCTCCAGCACCCTCCCTGCCTATGGAAGTGTGGAGCTCCAGCACCCTCCCTGCCTATGGAAGTGTGGAGCTCCAGCACCCTCCCTGCCTATGGAAGTGTGGAGCTCCAGCACCCTCCCTGCCTATGGAAGTGTGGAGCTCCAGCACCCTCCCTGCCTATGGAAGTGTGGAGCTCCAGCACCCTCCCTGCCTATGGAAGTGTGGAGCTCCAGCACCCTCCCTGCCTATGGAAGTGTGGAGCTCCAGCACCCTCCCTGCCTATGGAAGTGTGGAGCTCCAGCACCCTCCCTGCCTATGGAAGTGTGGAGCTCCAGCACCCTCCCTGCCTATGGAAGTGTGGAGCTCCAGCACCCTCCCTGCCTATGGAAGTGTGGAGCTCCAGCACCCTCCCTGCCTATGGAAGTGTGGAGCTCCAGCACCCTCCCTGCCTATGGAAGTGTGGAGCTCCAGCACCCTCCCTGCCTATGGAAGTGTGGAGCTCCAGCACCCTCCCTGCCTATGGAAGTGTGGAGCTCCAGCACCCTCCCTGCCTATGGAAGTGTGGAGCTCCAGCACCCTCCCTGCCTATGGAAGTGTGGAGCTCCAGCACCCTCCCTGCCTATGGAAGTGTGGAGCTCCAGCACCCTCCCTGCCTATGGAAGTGTGGAGCTCCAGCACCCTCCCTGCCTATGGAAGTGTGGAGCTCCAGCACCCTCCCTGCCTATGGAAGTGTGGAGCTCCAGCACCCTCCCTGCCTATGGAAGTGTGGAGCTCCAGCACCCTCCCTGCCTATGGAAGTGTGGAGCTCCAGCACCCTCCCTGCCTATGGAAGTGTGGAGCTCCAGCACCCTCCCTGCCTATGGAAGTGTGGAGCTCCAGCACCCTCCCTGCCTATGGAAGTGTGGAGCTCCAGCACCCTCCCTGCCTATGGAAGTGTGGAGCTCCAGCACCCTCCCTGCCTATGGAAGTGTGGAGCTCCAGCACCCTCCCTGCCTATGGAAGTGTGGAGCTCCAGCACCCTCCCTGCCTATGGAAGTGTGGAGCTCCAGCACCCTCCGTGCCTAAGGAAGTGTGGAGCTCCAGCACCCTCCGTGCCTATGGAAGAGCCACCTCCGCGGGCATGCTGCTCAACCACGCCGGCCCAGAGTTCCAGCCGCTCGGCTACACTCTCTCACAAGCCCCGCCTGGAGCTCCCCAGCCCGCCCCTGGTACCTCAACTACCGAGGCCAGCCGCTCGACCAGGCCGGCCCAGAGTTCCAGCCGCTCGGATAAGCTCTGTCACTCTCCCGCTAAGCAGCCACCGGTAACGGGGAAATGTCGCCGCCTTGTGGACACGCCGTTGTAAATGAATGGGCTTTCGCACTTAGTGCAATTTTCGCCAGCTCCGTGGCTGCAAGTATGGAGCTATGGAGCTATGGAGCCACCAGACAGGCTGGAGCTCTGGAGCTATGGAAGTATGGAGCTCTGGAGCTATGGAGCTATGGAGCTATGGAGCTCTGGGGCTATGGAGCTATGGAGCTATGGAGCTCTGGAGCTCTGGTGCTATGGAGCTCTGGAGCTCTGGTGCTATGGAGCTATGGAGCTATGGAGCTATGGAGCTATGGAGCTATGGAAGTCTGGAGCTATGGAAGTATGGAGCTATGGAAGTATGGAGCTATGGAGCTATGGAGCTATGGAGCTATGGAGCCACCAGCCAGCACCCTCCGTGGCTCAACCACGCCGGCCCAGAGTTCCAGCCGCTCGGCTTCACTCTCTCACAAGCCCCGCCTGGAGCTCCCCAGCCCGCCCCTGGTACCTCAACTACCGAGGCCAGCCGCTCGACCAGGCCGGCCCAGAGTTCCAGCCGCTCGGCTTCACTCTCTCACAAGACCCGCCTGGAGCTCCCCGGCCCACCCCTGGTACCTCAACTACCGAGGCCAGCCGTTCGACCACGCCGGCGCAGAGTTCCAGCCGCTCGGATAAGCTCTGTCACTCTCCTGCCGCGCAGCCACCGGTAACGGGGAAATGTCGCCGCCTTGTGGACACGCCCTTGTAAATGAATGGGCTTTCGCACTTAGTGCAATTTTCGCCAACTCTCTGACTGGAGCTATGGAAGTATGGAGCTATGGAGCCACCAGCCACCCAGGCTGGAGCTATGGAGCTCTGGTGCTATGGAGCTCTGGTGCTATGGAGCTATGGAGCTCTGGAGCTCTGGTGCTATGGAGCTATGGAGCTCTGGAAGTATGGAGCTATGGAGCTCTGGAGGTATGGAGCTATGGAGCCCTGGAGCCCTGGAGCTATGGAGCCCTGGAGCTATGGAGCCCTGGAGCCCTGGAGCTATGGAGCCCTGGAGCTATGGAGCTATGGAGCTCTGGTGCTATGGAGCTATGGAGCTCTGGTGCTATGGAGCTATGGAGCTCTGGTGCTATGGAGCTATGGAGCTCTGGTGCTATGGAGCTATGGAGCTGGTGCTATGGAGCTATGGAGCTCTGGTGCTATGGAGCTATGGAGCTCTGGTGCTATGGAGCTCTGGTGCTATGGAGCTATGGAGCTCTGGTGCTATGGAGCTATGGAGCTCTGGTGCTATGGAGCTATGGAGCTCTGGTGCTATGGAGCTCTGGTGCTATGGAGCTATGGAGCTCTGGTGCTATGGAGCTCTGGAGCTCTGGAGGTATGGAGCTATGGAGGTATGGAGCCACCAGCCAGCACCCTCCGTGGCTGGATCAATGGAAGTGTTTAGGTACCAGGCGGCCAAAGTGCCGAGGCCTCACGCTCGACCACGCCGGCGCAGAGTTCCAGCCGCTCGGATGAGCTCTGTCACTCTCCCGCCGCGCAGCCACCGGTAACGGGGAAATGTCGCCGCCTTGTGGACACGCCGTTGTAAATGAATGGGCTTTCGCACTTAGTGCAATTTTCGCCAACTCTCTGACTTAGAGCTATGGAAGTATGGAGCTATGGAGCCACCAGCCACCCAGGCTGGAGCTATGGAGCTCTGGAGCTATGGAGCTCTGGTGCTATGGAGCTATGGAGCTCTGGTGCTTAGGAGCTCTGGAGCTCTGGTGCTATGGAGCTATGGAGCTCTGGTGCTATGGAGCTATGGAGCTCTGGTGCTATGGAGCTATGGAGCTCTGGTGCTATGGAGCTATGGAGCTGGTGCTATGGAGCTATGGAGCTCTGGTGCTATGGAGCTATGGAGCTCTGGTGCTATGGAGCTCTGGTGCTATGGAGCTCTGGTGCTATGGAGCTATGGAGCTATGGAGCTCTGGTGCTATGGAGCTATGGAGCTCTGGTGCTATGGAGCTATGGAGCTCTGGTGCTATGGAGCTCTGGTGCTATGGAGCTATGGAGCTCTGGTGCTATGGAGCTCTGGAGCTCTGGAGGTATGGAGCTATGGAGGTATGGAGCCACCAGCCAGCACCCTCCGTGGCTGGATCAATGGAAGTGTTTAGGTACCAGGCGGCCAAAGTGCCGAGGCCTCACGCTCGACCACGCCGGCGCAGAGTTCCAGCCGCTCGGATGAGCTCTGTCACTCTCCCGCCGCGCAGCCACCGGTAACGGGGAAATGTCGCCGCCTTGTGGACACGCCGTTGTAAATGAATGGGCTTTCGCACTTAGTGCAATTTTCGCCAACTCTCTGACTTAGAGCTATGGAAGTATGGAGCTATGGAGCCACCAGCCACCCAGGCTGGAGCTATGGAGCTCTGGAGCTCTGGTGCTATGGAGCTCTGGAGGTATGGAGCTATGGAGCTATGGAGCTATGGAGCCCTGGAGCTCTGGAGGTATGGAGCTATGGTGCTATGGAGCTCTGAAGCCATGGAGCTCTGGTGCTATGGAGCTCTGGAGCTCTGGAGGTATGGAGCTCTGGAGGTATGGAGCTATGGAGCCCTGGAGCCCTGGAGCTATGGAGCCCTGGAGCTATGGAGCCCTGGAGCCCTGGAGCTATGGAGCCCTGGAGCTATGGAGCCCTGGAGCCCTGGAGCTATGGAGCCCTGGAGCTATGGAGCTATGGAGCCCTGGAGCTATGGAGCTATGGAGCTATGGAGCTCTGGTGCTATGGAGCTATGGAGCTCTGGTGCTATGGAGCTATGGAGCTCTGGTGCTATGGAGCTATGGAGCTCTGGTGCTATGGAGCTATGGAGCTCTGGTGCTATGGAGCTATGGAGCTCTGGTGCTATGGAGCTCTGGTGCTATGGAGCTATGGAGCTCTGGTGCTATGGAGCTATGGAGCTCTGGTGCTATGGAGCTATGGAGCTCTGGTGCTATGGAGCTATGGAGCTCTGGAGGTATGGAGCTATGGAGGTATGGAGCCACCAGCCAGCACCCTCCGAGGCTGGATCAATGGAAGTGTTTTAGGTACCAGGCAGCCAAAGGGCCGAGGCCTCACTCTCGACCACGCCGGCGCAGAGTTCCAGCCGCTCGGATAAGCTCTGTCACTCACCCGCCGCGCAGCCACCGGTAACGGGGAAATGTCGCCGCCTTGTGGACACGCCGTTGTAAATGAATGGGCTTTCGCACTTAGTGCAATTTTCGCCAGCTCCGTGGCTGCAAGTATGGAGCTATGGAGCCACCAGCCAGCCAGGCTGGAGCTATGGAAGTATGGAGCCATGGAGCTCCGGAGCTCTGGTGCTATGGAGCTATGGAGCTCTGGTGCTATGGAGCTATGGAGCTCTGGTGCTATGGAGCTATGGAGCTATGGAGCCACCAGCCAGCACCCTCCGTGGCTGGATCAATGGAAGTGGTTTAGGTACCAGGCAGCCAAAGGGCCGAGGCCTCACGCTCGACCACGCCGGCGCAGAGTTCCAGCCGCTCGGATAAGCTCTGTCACTCACCCGCCGCGCAGCCACCGGTAACGGGGAAATGTCGCCGCCTGGCGGACACGCCGTTGTAAATGAATGGGCTTTCGCACTTAGTGCAATTTTCGCCAACTCTCTGACTGGAGCTATGGAAGTATGGAGCTATGGAG
>NW_028232164.1:22500-40000 GCF_054491065.1 Syngnathus leptorhynchus | reverse complement strand
GTAGTTGACACTTTGTGTCATTTTATCCGAGCGGGCGGGCGCCTCGAGAGGCGGACCGTCCGGGGCGACTCTCGGCCTGTGTTTTCGGAGCCGGCCGGGCCTCACGCTCCCTCCTTGGATGGACAACATTCGTAGTTGACACTTTGTGTCATTTTATCCGAGCGGGCGGGCGCCTCGAGAGGCGGACCGTCCGGGGCGACTCTCGGCCTGTGTTTTCGGAGCCGGCCGGGCCTCACGCTCCCTCCTTGGATGGACAACATTCGTAGTTGACACTTTGTGTCATTTTATCCGAGCGGGCGGGCGCCGCGAGGCGGACCGTCCGGGGCGACTCTCGGCCTGTGTTTAAGGAGCCGGCCGGGCATCACGCTCCTTCCTTGGATGGACAACATTCGCAGTTGACACTTTGTGTCATTTTATCCGAGCAGACGGGCGCCGCGAGGCGGACCGTCCGGGGCGACTCTCGGCCTGTGTTTTCGGAGCCGGCCGGGCATCACGCTCCCTCCTTGGATGGACAACATTCGTAGTTGACACTTTGTGTCATTTTATCCGAGCAGACGGGCGCCGCGAGGCGACCGTCCGGGGCGACTCTCGGCCTGTGTTTAAGGAGCCGGCCGGGCATCACGCTCCTTCCTTGGATGGACAACATTCGTAGTTGACACTTTGTGTCATTTTATCCGAGCGGGCGGGCGCCGCGAGGCGGACCGTCCGGGGCGACTCTCGGCCTGTGTTTAAGGAGCCGGCCGGGCATCACGCTCCTTCCTTGGATGGACAACATTCGCAGTTGACACTTTGTGTCATTTTATCCGAGCAGACGGGCGCCGCGAGGCGGACCGTCCGGGGCGACTCTCGGCCTGTGTTTTCGGAGCCGGCCGGGCATCACGCTCCCTCCTTGGATGGACAACATTCGTAGTTGACACTTTGTGTCATTTTATCCGAGCAGACGGGCGCCGCGAGGCGGACCGTCCGGGGCGACTCTCGGCCTGTGTTTAAGGAGCCGGCCGGGCATCACGCTCCTTCCTTGGATGGACAACATTCGTAGTTGACACTTTGTGTCATTTTATCCGAGCGGGCGGGCGCCGCGAGGCGGACCGTCCGGGGCGACTCTCGGCCTGTGTTTAAGGAGCCGGCCGGGCATCACGCTCCTTCCTTGGATGGACAACATTCGCAGTTGACACTTTGTGTCATTTTATCCGAGCAGACGGGCGCCGCGAGGCGGACCGTCCGGGGCGACTCTCGGCCTGTGTTTAAGGAGCCGGCCGGGCATCACGCTCCTTCCTTGGATGGACAACATTCGTAGTTGACACTTTGTGTCATTTTATCCGAGCGGGCGGGCGCCGCGAGGCGGACCGTCCGGGGCGACTCTCGGCCTGTGTTTAAGGAGCCGGCCGGGCATCACGCTCCTTCCTTGGATGGACAACATTCGCAGTTGACACTTTGTGTCATTTTATCCGAGCAGACGGGCGCCGCGAGGCGGACCGTCCGGGGCGACTCTCGGCCTGTGTTTTCGGAGCCGGCCGGGCCTCACGCTCCCTCCTTGGATGGACAACATTCGTAGTTGACACTTTGTGTCATTTTATCCGAGCAGACGGGCGCCGCGAGGCGGACCGTCCGGGGCGACTCTCGGCCTGTGTTTTCGGAGCCGGCCGGGCATCACGCTCCCTCCTTGGATGGACAACATTCGTAGTTGACACTTTGTGTCATTTTATCCGAGCAGACGGGCGCCGCGAGGCGACCGTCCGGGGCGACTCTCGGCCTGTGTTTAAGGAGCCGGCCGGGCATCACGCTCCTTCCTTGGATGGACAACATTCGTAGTTGACACTTTGTGTCATTTTATCCGAGCGGGCGGGCGCCGCGAGGCGGACCGTCCGGGGCGACTCTCGGCCTGTGTTTAAGGAGCCGGCCGGGCATCACGCTCCTTCCTTGGATGGACAACATTCGCAGTTGACACTTTGTGTCATTTTATCCGAGCAGACGGGCGCCGCGAGGCGGACCGTCCGGGGCGACTCTCGGCCTGTGTTTTCGGAGCCGGCCGGGCATCACGCTCCCTCCTTGGATGGACAACATTCGTAGTTGACACTTTGTGTCATTTTATCCGAGCAGACGGGCGCCGCGAGGCGACCGTCCGGGGCGACTCTCGGCCTGTGTTTAAGGAGCCGGCCGGGCATCACGCTCCTTCCTTGGATGGACAACATTCGTAGTTGACACTTTGTGTCATTTTATCCGAGCGGGCGGGCGCCGCGAGGCGGACCGTCCGGGGCGACTCTCGGCCTGTGTTTAAGGAGCCGGCCGGGCATCACGCTCCTTCCTTGGATGGACAACATTCGCAGTTGACACTTTGTGTCATTTTATCCGAGCAGACGGGCGCCGCGAGGCGGACCGTCCGGGGCGACTCTCGGCCTGTGTTTTCGGAGCCGGCCGGGCATCACGCTCCCTCCTTGGATGGACAACATTCGTAGTTGACACTTTGTGTCATTTTATCCGAGCAGACGGGCGCCGCGAGGCGGACCGTCCGGGGCGACTCTCGGCCTGTGTTTAAGGAGCCGGCCGGGCATCACGCTCCTTCCTTGGATGGACAACATTCGCAGTTGACACTTTGTGTCATTTTGTTCGGCCTGTGTTTAAGGAGGCGGCCGTCCTCCACTCGGTCCGTGTTTAAGGAGCGACACTCGCGCTCCGGTTCGGCCTGTATTTAGGGAGGCGGCCGTCCTCCGCTTGGTCTGTGTTAAGGGCGACACTCGGTCCATGTTTGAGGAGCCTGGCCCTGACGCTCCTCTCCGGCCTGTGTTTAAGGAGGCGGCCGTCCTCCCCTTGGTCCGTGTTAAGGGCGACACTCGGTCCATGTTTGAGGAGCCTGGCCCTGACGCTCCTCTCCGGCCTGTGTTTAAGGAGGCGGCCGTCCTCCCCTTGGTCTGTGTTAAGGGCGACACTCGGTCCATGTTTGAGGAGCCTGGCCCTGACGCTCCTCTCCGGCCTGTGTTTAAGGAGGCGGCCGTCCTCCCCTTGGTCCGTGTTAAGGGCGACACTCGGTCCATGTTTGAGGAGCCTGGCCCTGACGCTCCTCTCCGGCCTGTGTTTAAGGAGGCGGCCGTCCTCCCCTTGGTCCGTGTTAAGGGCGACACTCGGTCCATGTTTGAGGAGCCTGGCCCTGACGCTCCTCTCCGGCCTGTGTTTAAGGAGGCGGCCGTCCTCCCCTTGGTCTGTGTTAAGGGCGACACTCGGTCCATGTTTGAGGAGCCTGGCCCTGACGCTCCTCTCCGGCCTGTGTTTAAGGAGGCGGCCGTCCTCCCCTTGGTCTGTGTTAAGGGCGACACTCGGTCCATGTTTGAGGAGCCTGGCCCTGACGCTCCTCTCCGGCCTGTGTTTAAGGAGGCGGCCGTCCTCCCCTTGGTCTGTGTTAAGGGCGACACTCGGTCCATGTTTGAGGAGCCTGGCCCTGACGCTCCTCTCCGGCCTGTGTTTAAGGAGGCGGCCGTCCTCCCCTTGGTCTGTGTTAAGGGCGACACTCGGTCCGTGTTTAAGGAGCGGCCCTCGCGCTCCGGTTCGGCCTGTATTTAGGGAGGCGGCCGTCCTCCGCTTGGTCTGTGTTAAGGGCGACACTCGGTCCGTGTTTAAGGAGCCGGCCCTGACGCTCCTCTTCGGCCTGTGTTTAAGGAGGCGGCCGTCCTCCACTTCCTTCCATGCACCACCACATTCGCAGTTGACACTTTGCCATTTTTTCAGAGAGGTGACACTTAGTCGTTTTTTCGAAAGTTGACACTTAGTCGTTTTTTCGAAAGTTGACACTTTGCCGTTTTTTCAGAGAGGCGACACTTAGCCGTTTTTTCGAAAGTTGACACTTAGCCGTTTTTTCGAAAGTTGACACTTAGCCGTTTTTTCGAAAGTTGACACTTAGCCGTTTTTTCGAAAGTTGACACTTAGTCACTTTTTCGCCACAGTGACACCTCCAGCGCGTGCCACGGCGCTTTTCAGGTCTTCTATCCGACCTTGTGCTGTCGAGGACGGCGTGTCCGACGCCGTGGGGAGACCAGCACCATCTCCTCCATACTCGTAAACGGGGTGCTTTGGAAAACGGGGGGAAAGTCGATGAGTACACTGACTACTGGGACCATTTCATTGTACTCTGGCGCACCTGAAGACCAAAAAAGGTACTGCACCTTAGCCCGGGTACCTCACCCCCTGGTACCTCGAGGAGAACTTAGAAAAATTTCGACAAATTTTTGGTGAGCTCCAGGGAGAGAGGCTGATTTTTCGCTTTTTGAGGCCGACCGCCGAACCGGCGCGGGGCGGACTCACAAGCCCCGCAGAGCCGTGGGCACTTAGTCGTTTTTTCAGAGAGGCGACACTTAGTCGTTTTTTCAGAGGCGACACTTAGTCGTTTTTTCGAAAGTTGACACTTAGCCGTTTTTTCGAAAGTCGACACTTAGCCGTTTTTTTGGAAAGTTGACACTTAGTCGTTTTTTCGAAAGTTGACACTTAGTCGTTTTTTCGCCACAATTGGCTCTGAGCTCCAGGGGGAGAGCCTGGTTTTGCCTTATTTCAGGCCGGCTGGGGAACCGGCGCGGGTCGGATGCACGAGCCCGGCAGAGCCGTGGGCACTTAGAAAATTTTCGCCGATTAAGCTGGGACCTCCAGGCGGAGACCGGCATTCCTCGTCCTCGGGGTTCGACCCAGGAACCGGCGCTGGGCAGACGCCGTAGCCACGCAGAGCCGTGGGCACTTAGAAAATATTCGCCAAGTTGGCTCTGAGCTCCAGGCGGAGAGGCTGGTTTTGCCTTATTTCAGGCCGGCTGGGGAACCGGCGCGGGTCGGATGCACGAGCCCGCAGAGCCGTGGGCACTTTGCCATTTTCTCAGAGTCGACACTTAGTCGTTTTTTCAGAGAGGCGACACTCTGTCGTTTTTTCGAAAGTTGACACTTTGCCGTTTTTTCAGAGAGGCGACACTTAGCCGTTTTTTCGAAAGTTGACACTTAGCCGTTTTTTCGAAAGTCGACACTTAGCCGTTTTTTCAGAGATGTGACACTTTGCCGTTTTTTCGAAAGTCGACACTTAGCCGTTTTTTCAGAGATGTGACACTTAGAAACTTTTTGCCAAGTTGGCTGTGAGCTCCAGGAGGAGACCGTTATTTTTCGTCATTCGAGGCCGACTGCGGAACCGGCGCTGGGCGGACGCCAAAGCTCGGCAGGGCCGTGGGCACTTAGAAACTTTTTGCCAAGTTGGCTGTGAGCTCCAGGAGGAGACCGTTATTTTTCGTCATTCGAGGCCGACTGCGGAACCGGCGCTGGGCGGACGCCAAAGCTCGGCAGGGCCGTGGGCACTTAGAAACTTTTTGCCAAGTTGGCTGTGAGCTCCAGGAGGAGACCGTTATTTTTCGTCATTCGAGGCCGACTGCGGAACCGGCGCTGGGCGGACGCCAAAGCTCGGCAGGGCCGTGGGCACTTAGAAACTTTTTGCCAAGTTGGCTGTGAGCTCCAGGAGGAGACCGTTATTTTTCGTCATTCGAGGCCGACTGCGGAACCGGCGCTGGGCGGACGCCAAAGCTCGGCAGGGCCGTGGGCACTTAGAAACTTTTTGCCAAGTTGGCTGTGAGCTCCAGGAGGAGACCGTTATTTTTCGTCATTCGAGGCCGACTGCGGAACCGGCGCTGGGCGGACGCCAAAGCTCGGCAGGGCCGTGGGCACTTAGAAACTTTTTGCCAAGTTGGCTGTGAGCTCCAGGAGGAGACCGTTATTTTTCGTCATTCGAGGCCGACTGCGGAACCGGCGCTGGGCGGACGCCAAAGCTCGGCAGGGCCGTGGGCACTTAGAAACTTTTTGCCAAGTTGGCTGTGAGCTCCAGGAGGAGACCGTTATTTTTCGTCATTCGAGGCCGACTGCGGAACCGGCGCTGGGCGGACGCCAAAGCTCGGCAGGGCCGTGGGCACTTAGAAACTTTTTGCCAAGTTGGCTGTGAGCTCCAGGAGGAGACCGTTATTTTTCGTCATTGGAGGCCGACTGCGGAACCGGCGCTGGGCGGACGCCAAAGCTCGGCAGGGCCGTGGGCACTTAGAAACTTTTTGCCAAGTTGGCTGTGAGCTCCAGGAGGAGACCGTTATTTTTCGTCATAGGAGGCCGACTGCGGAACCGGCGCTGAGCGGACGCCAAAGCTCGGCAGGGCCGTGGGCACTTAGAAACTTTTTGCCAAGTTGGCTGTGAGCTCCAGGAGGAGACCGTTATTTTTCGTCATTCGAGGCCGACTGCGGAACCGGCGCTGGGCGGACGCCAAAGCTCGGCAGGGCCGTGGGCACTTAGAAACTTTTTGCCAAGTTGGCTGTGAGCTCCAGGAGGAGACCGTTATTTTTCGTCATTCTAGGCCGGCTGCAGAACCGGCGCTGAGCGGACGCCAAAGCTCGGCAGGGCCGTGGGCACTTAGAAACTTTTTGCCAAGTTGGCTGTGAGCTCCAGGAGGAGACCGTTATTTTTCGTCATTGGAGGCCGACTGCGGAACCGGCGCTGGGCGGACGCCAAAGCTCGGCAGGGCCGTGGGCACTTAGAAACTTTTTGCCAAGTTGGCTGTGAGCTCCAGGAGGAGACCGTTATTTTTCGTCATAGGAGGCCGACTGCGGAACCGGCGCTGAGCGGACGCCAAAGCTCGGCAGGGCCGTGGGCACTTAGAAACTTTTTGCCAAGTTGGCTGTGAGCTCCAGGAGGAGACCGTTATTTTTCGTCATTGGAGGCCGACTGCGGAACCGGCGCTGGGCGGACGCCAAAGCTCGGCAGGGCCGTGGGCACTTAGAAACTTTTTGCCAAGTTGGCTGTGAGCTCCAGGAGGAGACCGTTATTTTTCGTCATTCTAGGCCGGCTGCAGAACCGGCGCGGGTCGGATGCACGAGCCCGCAGAGCCGTGGGCACTTTGCCACTTTTTCGCCACAATTGGCTGTGAGCTCCAGGAGGAGACCGTTATTTTTCGTCATTCTAGGCCGGTTGCAGAACCGGCGCGGCTCGGATGCACGAGCCCGCAGAGCCGTGGGCACTTAGAAAATTTTCAGAGAGGCGACACTTTGCCATTTTTTCAGAGAGGTGACACTTAGTCGTTTTTTCGAAAGTTGACACTTAGCCGTTTTTTCGAAAGTTGACACTTAGTCGTTTTTTCGAAAGTTGACACTTAGTCGTTTTTTCGCCAAAGTGCCCACCTCCAGCGCGTGCCACGGCGCTTTCCAGGTCTTCTATCCGACCTTGTGCTGTCGAGGACGGCGTGTCCGACGCCGTGGGGAGACCAGCACCATCTCCTCCATACTCGTAAACGAGGTGCTTTGGAAAACGGGGGGAAAGTCGATGAGTACACTGACTACTGGGACCATTTCATTGTACTCTGGCGCACCTGAAGACCAAAAAAGGTACTGCACCTTAGCCCGGGTACCTCACCCCCTGGTACCTCGAGGAGAACTTAGAAAAATTTCGACAAATTTTTGGTGAGCTCCAGGGAGAGAGGCTGATTTTTTGCTTTTTGAGGCCGACCGCCGAACCGGCGCGGGGCGGACTCACAAGCCCCGCAGAGCCGTGGGCACTTAGTCGTTTTTTCGAAAGTTGACACTTAGCCGTTTTTTCGAAAGTTGACACTTAGCCGTTTTTTCGAAAGTCGACACTTAGCCGTTTTTTCGAAAGTTGACACTTAGTCGTTTTTTCGCCGATTTTGCTGGGACCTCCAGGCGAGGACCGGCGTTTTTCGTCTTCCGGGTCCGACCCGGGAACCAGCGCCGAGCGGACACATTCGCTCGCTAGTGCCGTTGGCACTTAGAAAATTTTTCGTTTGTCATGAGCTCCGGGCGGAGACCGGCGTTTTTCGTCTTCCGGGTTCGACCCGGGAACCAGCGCCGAGCGGACACATTCGCTCGCTAGTGCCGTTGGCACTTAGAAAATTTTTCGTTTGTCATGAGCTCCGGGCGGAGATCGGCGTTTTTCGTCTTCCGGGTCCGACCCGGGAACCAGCGCCGAGCGGACACATTCGCTCGCTAGTGCCGTTGGCACTTAGAAAATTTTTCGTTTGTCATGAGCTCCGGGCGGAGACCGGCGTTTTCCGTCTTCCGGGTTCGACCCGGGAACCAGCGCCGAGCGGACACATTCGCTCGCTAGTGCCGTTGGCACTTAGAAAATTTTTCGTTTGTCATGAGCTCCGGGCGAGGACCGGCGTTTTTCGTCTTCCGGGTTCGACCCGGGAACCAGCGCCGAGCGGACACATTCGCTCGCTAGTGCCGTTGGCACTTAGAAAATTTTTCGTTTGTCATGAGCTCCGGGCGGAGACCGGCGTTTTTCGTCTTCCGGGTTCGACCCGGGAACCAGCGCCGAGCGGACACATTCGCTCGCTAGTGCCGTTGGCACTTAGAAAATTTTTCGTTTGTCATGAGCTCCGGGCGAGGACCGGCGTTTTTCGTCTTCCGGGTTCGACCCGGGAACCAGCGCCGAGCGGACACATTCGCTCGCTAGTGCCGTTGGCACTTAGAAAATTTTTCGTTTGTCATGAGCTCCGGGCGAGGACCGGCGTTTTTCGTCTTCCGGGTTCGACCCGGGAACCAGCGCCGAGCGGACACATTCGCTCGCTAGTGCCGTTGGCACTTAGAAAATTTTTCGTTTGTCATGAGCTCCGGGCGGAGACCGGCGTTTTTCGTCTTCCGGGTTCGACCCGGGAACCAGCGCCGAGCGGACACATTCGCTCGCTAGTGCCGTTGGCACTTAGAAAATTTTTCGTTTGTCATGAGCTCCGGGCGAGGACCGGCGTTTTTCGTCTTCCGGGTTCGACCCGGGAACCAGCGCCGAGCGGACACATTCGCTCGCTAGTGCCGTTGGCACTTAGAAAATTTTTCGTTTGTCATGAGCTCCGGGCGAGGACCGGCGTTTTTCGTCTTCCGGGTTCGACCCGGGAACCAGCGCCGAGCGGACACATTCGCTCGCTAGTGCCGTTGGCACTTAGAAAATTTTTCGTTTGTCATGAGCTCCGGGCGAGGACCGGCGTTTTTCGTCTTCCGGGTTCGACCCGGGAACCAGCGCCGAGCGGACACATTCGCTCGCTAGTGCCGTTGGCACTTAGAAAATTTTTCGTTTGTCATGAGCTCCGGGCGAGGACCGGCGTTTTTCGTCTTCCGGGTTCGACCCGGGAACCAGCGCCGAGCGGACACATTCGCTCGCTAGTGCCGTTGGCACTTAGAACATTTTTCGTTTGTCATGAGCTCCGGGCGGAGACCGGCATTTTTCGTCATTCGAGGCCGACGGGGGAACCAGCCGGAGCGGACACGTTTGCTCGGAAGAGCCGTTGGCACTTAGAAAAAATTCCGTGTCTCGTGAGCTCCAGGGGGGACAGGCTGGTTTTATTCATCCGTAGCCGACATGGGAACCAGCGCGGAGCGGATTGGTGTTGCGCTGCCATATACCTCATCTCTCTCAGGAGTCCCCCCCTTATACGTGCCGATGGTGTTTTGGAAAACGGGGGGTAACTGGATGAGTACACTGACTAGGGGGACCAGTACACTAGCGAGTGGGACCAGTACACTGACTAGTGGGACCAACACACTATGAGCGCCTGGTACCTAAAATGGAAGTATAGAGGCCGAATTTCGGGCAAGATCACGCCGGGTTAGGCTTCCAGGACCTCGGCTAAGCAATTTTAACGGGTCGCCCGGTTCTTTTTTGATCCAGCCCGGTTCTTTTTTTTATCCAGCCCGGTTCTTTTTACACTTCCAGCTGGAGCTTGGGAGCGGCTTTTTGCACAAGATCACGCCGGGTTAGGCTTCCAGGACCTCGGCTAAGCAATTTTAACGGGTCGCCCGGTTCTTTTTTGATCCAGCCCGGTTCTTTTTTTTATCCAGCCTGGTTCTTTTTACACTTCCAGCTGGAGCTCGGGAGCGGCTATTTGCACAAGATCACGCCGTGTTAGGCTTCCAGGACCTCGGCTAAGCAATTTTAACGGGTCGCCCGGTTCTTTTTTGATCCAGCCCGGTTCTTTTTTTTATCCAGCCCGGTTCTTTTTACACTTCCAGCTGGAGCTCGGGAGCGGCTTTTTGCACAAGATCACGCCGGGTTAGGCTTCCAGGACCTCGGCTAAGCAATTTTAACGGGTCCCCCGGTTCTTTTTTGATCCAGCCCGGTTCTTTTTTTATCCAGCCCGGTTCTTTTTACACTTCCAGCTGGAGCTCGGGAGCGGCTTTTTGCACAAGATCACGCCGTGTTAGGCTTCCAGGACCTCGGCTAAGCAATTTTAACGGGTCCCCCGGTTCTTTTTTGATCCAGCCCGGTTCTTTTTTTATCCAGCCCGGTTCTTTTTACACTTCCAGCTGGAGCTCGGGAGCGGCTTTTTGCACAAGATCACGCCGTGTTAGGCTTCCAGGACCTCGGCTAAGCAATTTTAACGGGTCGCCCGGTTCTTTTTTGATCCAGCCCGGTTCTTTTTTTTATCCAGCCCGGTTCTTTTTACACTTCCAGCTGGAGCTCGGGAGCGGCTTTTTGCACAAGAACACGCCGTGTTAGGCTTCCAGGACCTCGGCTAAGCAATTTTAACGGGTCGCCCGGTTCTTTTTTTTTATCCAGCCCGGTTCTTTTTTTATCCAGCCCGGTTCTTTTTACACTTCCAGCTGGAGCTCGGGAGCGGCTTTTTGCACAAGAACACGCCGTGTTAGGCTTCCAGGACCTCGGCTAAGCAATTTTAACGGGTCGCCCGGTTCTTTTTTTTATCCAGCCCGGTTCTTTTTTTATCCAGCCCGGTTCTTTTTACACTTCCAGCTGGAGCTCGGGAGCGGCTTTTTGCACAAGATCACGCCGTGTTAGGCTTCCAGGACCTCGGCTAAGCAATTTTAACGGGTCGCCCGGTTCTTTTTTGATCCAGCCCGGTTCTTTTTTTTATCCAGCCTGGTTCTTTTTACACTTCCAGCTGGAGCTCGGGAGCGGCTTTTTGCACAAGATCACGCCGTGTTAGGCTTCCAGGACCTCGGCTAAGCAATTTTAACGGGTCGCCCGGTTCTTTTTTGATCCAGCCCGGTTCTTTTTTTTATCCAGCCCGGTTCTTTTTACACTTCCAGCTGGAGCTCGGGAGCGGCTTTTTGCACAAGAACACGCCGTGTTAGGCTTCCAGGACCTCGGCTAAGCAATTTTAACGGGTCGCCCGGTTCTTTTTTTTGATCCAGCCCGGTTCTTTTTTTATCCAGCCCGGTTCTTTTTACACTTCCAGCTGGAGCTCGGGAGCGGCTTTTTGCACAAGAACACGCCGTGTTAGGCTTCCAGGACCTCGGCTAAGCAATTTTAACGGGTCGCCCGGTTCTTTTTTTTATCCAGCCCGGTTCTTTTTTTATCCAGCCCGGTTCTTTTTACACTTCCAGCTGGAGCTCGGGAGCGGCTTTTTGCACAAGATCACGCCGTGTTAGGCTTCCAGGACCTCGGCTAAGCAATTTTAACGGGTCGCCCGGTTCTTTTTTGATCCAGCCCGGTTCTTTTTTTTATCCAGCCTGGTTCTTTTTACACTTCCAGCTGGAGCTCGGGAGCGGCTTTTTGCACAAGATCACGCCGTGTTAGGCTTCCAGGACCTCGGCTAAGCAATTTTAACGGGTCGCCCGGTTCTTTTTTGATCCAGCCCGGTTCTTTTTTTATCCAGCCCGGTTCTTTTTCCACTTCCAGCTGGAGCTCAGCAGCGGCTTTTTGCACAAGATCACGCCGGGTTAGGCTTCCAGGACCTCGGCTAAGCACTTCTAACGGGTCGCCCGGTTCTTTTTTTGAACCAGCCCGGTTCTTTTTACACTTCCAGCTGGAGCTCAGCAGCGGCTTTTTGCACAAGATCACGCCGGGTTAGGGTTCCAGGACCTCGGCTAAGCAATTTTAACGGGCCGCCCGGTTCTTTTTTTGATCCAGCCCGGTTCTTTTTACACTTCCAGCTGGAGCTCAGCAGCGGCTTTTTGCACAAGATCACGCCGGGTTAGGCTTCCAGGACCTCGGCTAAGCACTTCTAACGGGCCCTGGTCCACCCCTGCCAGCGCATTTCAAAACTTGGCATTAATTTCGACCTAAGAGACGAAGTCTGATTTTTTTCTACCACTTGGGCGGCCTTTTTGCACCCAGAACACCCGCACCGGCACCATAAATTCGAAGGGTGCCGAGTGCGTCGGCGCAGATTCTGCGACGGAGTGACACTTCCCTCTTGTGGACATTCGGCGGTAGGTGAAATGCGCACTCGGTCTTCTCTTTTCTTTTCCTTCCAGTGAAACTTTGGCAACATTCTGCGAGCTGCTGGCTTCCAGAACCTCGGCCAAGCAGGTGGAGGATTTTTTTCCACTTCCAGCTGGAGGTGAGGAGGGACTTTTTGGGCAAGATCACGCCGACTTAGCAAGCAAGGTGGAAGTGCCAGCATGCTCCGTGGCTGGAAGTGTGGATGTGCCAGCACCCTCCCTGCCTATGGAAGTGTGGAGCTCCAGCACCCTCCCTGCCTACGGAAGTGTGGAGCTCCAGCACCCTCCCTGCCTATGGAAGTGTGGAGCTCCAGCACCCTCCCTGCCTATGGAAGTGTGGAGCTCCAGCACCCTCCCTGCCTACGGAAGTGTGGAGCTCCAGCACCCTCCCTGCCTATGGAAGTGTGGAGCTCCAGCACCCTCCCTGCCTATGGAAGTGTGGAGCTCCAGCACCCTCCCTGCCTACGGAAGTGTGGAGCTCCAGCACCCTCCCTGCCTATGGAAGTGTGGAGCTCCAGCACCCTCCCTGCCTATGGAAGTGTGGAGCTCCAGCACCCTCCCTGCCTATGGAAGTGTGGAGCTCCAGCACCCTCCCTGCCTATGGAAGTGTGGAGCTCCAGCACCCTCCCTGCCTATGGAAGTGTGGAGCTCCAGCACCCTCCCTGCCTATGGAAGTGTGGAGCTCCAGCACCCTCCCTGCCTATGGAAGTGTGGAGCTCCAGCACCCTCCCTGCCTATGGAAGTGTGGAGCTCCAGCACCCTCCCTGCCTATGGAAGTGTGGAGCTCCAGCACCCTCCCTGCCTATGGAAGTGTGGAGCTCCAGCACCCTCCCTGCCTATGGAAGTGTGGAGCTCCAGCACCCTCCCTGCCTATGGAAGTGTGGAGCTCCAGCACCCTCCCTGCCTATGGAAGTGTGGAGCTCCAGCACCCTCCCTGCCTATGGAAGTGTGGAGCTCCAGCACCCTCCCTGCCTATGGAAGTGTGGAGCTCCAGCACCCTCCCTGCCTATGGAAGTGTGGAGCTCCAGCACCCTCCCTGCCTATGGAAGTGTGGAGCTCCAGCACCCTCCCTGCCTATGGAAGTGTGGAGCTCCAGCACCCTCCCTGCCTATGGAAGTGTGGAGCTCCAGCACCCTCCCTGCCTATGGAAGTGTGGAGCTCCAGCACCCTCCCTGCCTATGGAAGTGTGGAGCTCCAGCACCCTCCCTGCCTATGGAAGTGTGGAGCTCCAGCACCCTCCCTGCCTATGGAAGTGTGGAGCTCCAGCACCCTCCCTGCCTATGGAAGTGTGGAGCTCCAGCACCCTCCCTGCCTATGGAAGTGTGGAGCTCCAGCACCCTCCCTGCCTATGGAAGTGTGGAGCTCCAGCACCCTCCCTGCCTATGGAAGTGTGGAGCTCCAGCACCCTCCCTGCCTATGGAAGTGTGGAGCTCCAGCACCCTCCCTGCCTATGGAAGTGTGGAGCTCCAGCACCCTCCCTGCCTATGGAAGTGTGGAGCTCCAGCACCCTCCCTGCCTATGGAAGTGTGGAGCTCCAGCACCCTCCCTGCCTATGGAAGTGTGGAGCTCCAGCACCCTCCCTGCCTATGGAAGTGTGGAGCTCCAGCACCCTCCCTGCCTATGGAAGTGTGGAGCTCCAGCACCCTCCGTGCCTAAGGAAGTGTGGAGCTCCAGCACCCTCCGTGCCTATGGAAGAGCCACCTCCGCGGGCATGCTGCTCAACCACGCCGGC
This sequence comes from Syngnathus leptorhynchus, assembly GCF_054491065.1. Classification (NCBI taxonomy): domain Eukaryota; kingdom Metazoa; phylum Chordata; class Actinopteri; order Syngnathiformes; family Syngnathidae; genus Syngnathus; species Syngnathus leptorhynchus. The sequence continues at coordinate 26,089 of NW_028232164.1, read as the reverse complement.
CCAGAGTTCCAGCCGCTCGGCTACACTCTCTCACAAGCCCCGCCTGGAGCTCCCCAGCCCGCCCCTGGTACCTCAACTACCGAGGCCAGCCGCTCGACCAGGCCGGCCCAGAGTTCCAGCCGCTCGGATAAGCTCTGTCACTCTCCCGCTAAGCAGCCACCGGTAACGGGGAAATGTCGCCGCCTTGTGGACACGCCGTTGTAAATGAATGGGCTTTCGCACTTAGTGCAATTTTCGCCAGCTCCGTGGCTGCAAGTATGGAGCTATGGAGCTATGGAGCCACCAGACAGGCTGGAGCTCTGGAGCTATGGAAGTATGGAGCTCTGGAGCTATGGAGCTATGGAGCTATGGAGCTCTGGGGCTATGGAGCTATGGAGCTATGGAGCTCTGGAGCTCTGGTGCTATGGAGCTCTGGAGCTCTGGTGCTATGGAGCTATGGAGCTATGGAGCTATGGAGCTATGGAGCTATGGAAGTCTGGAGCTATGGAAGTATGGAGCTATGGAAGTATGGAGCTATGGAGCTATGGAGCTATGGAGCTATGGAGCCACCAGCCAGCACCCTCCGTGGCTCAACCACGCCGGCCCAGAGTTCCAGCCGCTCGGCTTCACTCTCTCACAAGCCCCGCCTGGAGCTCCCCAGCCCGCCCCTGGTACCTCAACTACCGAGGCCAGCCGCTCGACCAGGCCGGCCCAGAGTTCCAGCCGCTCGGCTTCACTCTCTCACAAGACCCGCCTGGAGCTCCCCGGCCCACCCCTGGTACCTCAACTACCGAGGCCAGCCGTTCGACCACGCCGGCGCAGAGTTCCAGCCGCTCGGATAAGCTCTGTCACTCTCCTGCCGCGCAGCCACCGGTAACGGGGAAATGTCGCCGCCTTGTGGACACGCCCTTGTAAATGAATGGGCTTTCGCACTTAGTGCAATTTTCGCCAACTCTCTGACTGGAGCTATGGAAGTATGGAGCTATGGAGCCACCAGCCACCCAGGCTGGAGCTATGGAGCTCTGGTGCTATGGAGCTCTGGTGCTATGGAGCTATGGAGCTCTGGAGCTCTGGTGCTATGGAGCTATGGAGCTCTGGAAGTATGGAGCTATGGAGCTCTGGAGGTATGGAGCTATGGAGCCCTGGAGCCCTGGAGCTATGGAGCCCTGGAGCTATGGAGCCCTGGAGCCCTGGAGCTATGGAGCCCTGGAGCTATGGAGCTATGGAGCTCTGGTGCTATGGAGCTATGGAGCTCTGGTGCTATGGAGCTATGGAGCTCTGGTGCTATGGAGCTATGGAGCTCTGGTGCTATGGAGCTATGGAGCTGGTGCTATGGAGCTATGGAGCTCTGGTGCTATGGAGCTATGGAGCTCTGGTGCTATGGAGCTCTGGTGCTATGGAGCTATGGAGCTCTGGTGCTATGGAGCTATGGAGCTCTGGTGCTATGGAGCTATGGAGCTCTGGTGCTATGGAGCTCTGGTGCTATGGAGCTATGGAGCTCTGGTGCTATGGAGCTCTGGAGCTCTGGAGGTATGGAGCTATGGAGGTATGGAGCCACCAGCCAGCACCCTCCGTGGCTGGATCAATGGAAGTGTTTAGGTACCAGGCGGCCAAAGTGCCGAGGCCTCACGCTCGACCACGCCGGCGCAGAGTTCCAGCCGCTCGGATGAGCTCTGTCACTCTCCCGCCGCGCAGCCACCGGTAACGGGGAAATGTCGCCGCCTTGTGGACACGCCGTTGTAAATGAATGGGCTTTCGCACTTAGTGCAATTTTCGCCAACTCTCTGACTTAGAGCTATGGAAGTATGGAGCTATGGAGCCACCAGCCACCCAGGCTGGAGCTATGGAGCTCTGGAGCTATGGAGCTCTGGTGCTATGGAGCTATGGAGCTCTGGTGCTTAGGAGCTCTGGAGCTCTGGTGCTATGGAGCTATGGAGCTCTGGTGCTATGGAGCTATGGAGCTCTGGTGCTATGGAGCTATGGAGCTCTGGTGCTATGGAGCTATGGAGCTGGTGCTATGGAGCTATGGAGCTCTGGTGCTATGGAGCTATGGAGCTCTGGTGCTATGGAGCTCTGGTGCTATGGAGCTCTGGTGCTATGGAGCTATGGAGCTATGGAGCTCTGGTGCTATGGAGCTATGGAGCTCTGGTGCTATGGAGCTATGGAGCTCTGGTGCTATGGAGCTCTGGTGCTATGGAGCTATGGAGCTCTGGTGCTATGGAGCTCTGGAGCTCTGGAGGTATGGAGCTATGGAGGTATGGAGCCACCAGCCAGCACCCTCCGTGGCTGGATCAATGGAAGTGTTTAGGTACCAGGCGGCCAAAGTGCCGAGGCCTCACGCTCGACCACGCCGGCGCAGAGTTCCAGCCGCTCGGATGAGCTCTGTCACTCTCCCGCCGCGCAGCCACCGGTAACGGGGAAATGTCGCCGCCTTGTGGACACGCCGTTGTAAATGAATGGGCTTTCGCACTTAGTGCAATTTTCGCCAACTCTCTGACTTAGAGCTATGGAAGTATGGAGCTATGGAGCCACCAGCCACCCAGGCTGGAGCTATGGAGCTCTGGAGCTCTGGTGCTATGGAGCTCTGGAGGTATGGAGCTATGGAGCTATGGAGCTATGGAGCCCTGGAGCTCTGGAGGTATGGAGCTATGGTGCTATGGAGCTCTGAAGCCATGGAGCTCTGGTGCTATGGAGCTCTGGAGCTCTGGAGGTATGGAGCTCTGGAGGTATGGAGCTATGGAGCCCTGGAGCCCTGGAGCTATGGAGCCCTGGAGCTATGGAGCCCTGGAGCCCTGGAGCTATGGAGCCCTGGAGCTATGGAGCCCTGGAGCCCTGGAGCTATGGAGCCCTGGAGCTATGGAGCTATGGAGCCCTGGAGCTATGGAGCTATGGAGCTATGGAGCTCTGGTGCTATGGAGCTATGGAGCTCTGGTGCTATGGAGCTATGGAGCTCTGGTGCTATGGAGCTATGGAGCTCTGGTGCTATGGAGCTATGGAGCTCTGGTGCTATGGAGCTATGGAGCTCTGGTGCTATGGAGCTCTGGTGCTATGGAGCTATGGAGCTCTGGTGCTATGGAGCTATGGAGCTCTGGTGCTATGGAGCTATGGAGCTCTGGTGCTATGGAGCTATGGAGCTCTGGAGGTATGGAGCTATGGAGGTATGGAGCCACCAGCCAGCACCCTCCGAGGCTGGATCAATGGAAGTGTTTTAGGTACCAGGCAGCCAAAGGGCCGAGGCCTCACTCTCGACCACGCCGGCGCAGAGTTCCAGCCGCTCGGATAAGCTCTGTCACTCACCCGCCGCGCAGCCACCGGTAACGGGGAAATGTCGCCGCCTTGTGGACACGCCGTTGTAAATGAATGGGCTTTCGCACTTAGTGCAATTTTCGCCAGCTCCGTGGCTGCAAGTATGGAGCTATGGAGCCACCAGCCAGCCAGGCTGGAGCTATGGAAGTATGGAGCCATGGAGCTCCGGAGCTCTGGTGCTATGGAGCTATGGAGCTCTGGTGCTATGGAGCTATGGAGCTCTGGTGCTATGGAGCTATGGAGCTATGGAGCCACCAGCCAGCACCCTCCGTGGCTGGATCAATGGAAGTGGTTTAGGTACCAG
>NW_028232164.1:0-7500 GCF_054491065.1 Syngnathus leptorhynchus | reverse complement strand
CCGCGAGGCGGACCGTCCGGGGCGACTCTCGGCCTGTGTTTTCGGAGCCGGCCGGGCATCACGCTCCCTCCTTGGATGGACAACATTCGTAGTTGACACTTTGTGTCATTTTATCCGAGCAGACGGGCGCCGCGAGGCGACCGTCCGGGGCGACTCTCGGCCTGTGTTTAAGGAGCCGGCCGGGCATCACGCTCCTTCCTTGGATGGACAACATTCGTAGTTGACACTTTGTGTCATTTTATCCGAGCGGGCGGGCGCCGCGAGGCGGACCGTCCGGGGCGACTCTCGGCCTGTGTTTAAGGAGCCGGCCGGGCATCACGCTCCTTCCTTGGATGGACAACATTCGCAGTTGACACTTTGTGTCATTTTATCCGAGCAGACGGGCGCCGCGAGGCGGACCGTCCGGGGCGACTCTCGGCCTGTGTTTTCGGAGCCGGCCGGGCATCACGCTCCCTCCTTGGATGGACAACATTCGTAGTTGACACTTTGTGTCATTTTATCCGAGCAGACGGGCGCCGCGAGGCGGACCGTCCGGGGCGACTCTCGGCCTGTGTTTAAGGAGCCGGCCGGGCATCACGCTCCTTCCTTGGATGGACAACATTCGTAGTTGACACTTTGTGTCATTTTATCCGAGCGGGCGGGCGCCGCGAGGCGGACCGTCCGGGGCGACTCTCGGCCTGTGTTTAAGGAGCCGGCCGGGCATCACGCTCCTTCCTTGGATGGACAACATTCGCAGTTGACACTTTGTGTCATTTTATCCGAGCAGACGGGCGCCGCGAGGCGGACCGTCCGGGGCGACTCTCGGCCTGTGTTTAAGGAGCCGGCCGGGCATCACGCTCCTTCCTTGGATGGACAACATTCGTAGTTGACACTTTGTGTCATTTTATCCGAGCGGGCGGGCGCCGCGAGGCGGACCGTCCGGGGCGACTCTCGGCCTGTGTTTAAGGAGCCGGCCGGGCATCACGCTCCTTCCTTGGATGGACAACATTCGCAGTTGACACTTTGTGTCATTTTATCCGAGCAGACGGGCGCCGCGAGGCGGACCGTCCGGGGCGACTCTCGGCCTGTGTTTTCGGAGCCGGCCGGGCCTCACGCTCCCTCCTTGGATGGACAACATTCGTAGTTGACACTTTGTGTCATTTTATCCGAGCAGACGGGCGCCGCGAGGCGGACCGTCCGGGGCGACTCTCGGCCTGTGTTTTCGGAGCCGGCCGGGCATCACGCTCCCTCCTTGGATGGACAACATTCGTAGTTGACACTTTGTGTCATTTTATCCGAGCAGACGGGCGCCGCGAGGCGACCGTCCGGGGCGACTCTCGGCCTGTGTTTAAGGAGCCGGCCGGGCATCACGCTCCTTCCTTGGATGGACAACATTCGTAGTTGACACTTTGTGTCATTTTATCCGAGCGGGCGGGCGCCGCGAGGCGGACCGTCCGGGGCGACTCTCGGCCTGTGTTTAAGGAGCCGGCCGGGCATCACGCTCCTTCCTTGGATGGACAACATTCGCAGTTGACACTTTGTGTCATTTTATCCGAGCAGACGGGCGCCGCGAGGCGGACCGTCCGGGGCGACTCTCGGCCTGTGTTTTCGGAGCCGGCCGGGCATCACGCTCCCTCCTTGGATGGACAACATTCGTAGTTGACACTTTGTGTCATTTTATCCGAGCAGACGGGCGCCGCGAGGCGACCGTCCGGGGCGACTCTCGGCCTGTGTTTAAGGAGCCGGCCGGGCATCACGCTCCTTCCTTGGATGGACAACATTCGTAGTTGACACTTTGTGTCATTTTATCCGAGCGGGCGGGCGCCGCGAGGCGGACCGTCCGGGGCGACTCTCGGCCTGTGTTTAAGGAGCCGGCCGGGCATCACGCTCCTTCCTTGGATGGACAACATTCGCAGTTGACACTTTGTGTCATTTTATCCGAGCAGACGGGCGCCGCGAGGCGGACCGTCCGGGGCGACTCTCGGCCTGTGTTTTCGGAGCCGGCCGGGCATCACGCTCCCTCCTTGGATGGACAACATTCGTAGTTGACACTTTGTGTCATTTTATCCGAGCAGACGGGCGCCGCGAGGCGGACCGTCCGGGGCGACTCTCGGCCTGTGTTTAAGGAGCCGGCCGGGCATCACGCTCCTTCCTTGGATGGACAACATTCGCAGTTGACACTTTGTGTCATTTTGTTCGGCCTGTGTTTAAGGAGGCGGCCGTCCTCCACTCGGTCCGTGTTTAAGGAGCGACACTCGCGCTCCGGTTCGGCCTGTATTTAGGGAGGCGGCCGTCCTCCGCTTGGTCTGTGTTAAGGGCGACACTCGGTCCATGTTTGAGGAGCCTGGCCCTGACGCTCCTCTCCGGCCTGTGTTTAAGGAGGCGGCCGTCCTCCCCTTGGTCCGTGTTAAGGGCGACACTCGGTCCATGTTTGAGGAGCCTGGCCCTGACGCTCCTCTCCGGCCTGTGTTTAAGGAGGCGGCCGTCCTCCCCTTGGTCTGTGTTAAGGGCGACACTCGGTCCATGTTTGAGGAGCCTGGCCCTGACGCTCCTCTCCGGCCTGTGTTTAAGGAGGCGGCCGTCCTCCCCTTGGTCCGTGTTAAGGGCGACACTCGGTCCATGTTTGAGGAGCCTGGCCCTGACGCTCCTCTCCGGCCTGTGTTTAAGGAGGCGGCCGTCCTCCCCTTGGTCCGTGTTAAGGGCGACACTCGGTCCATGTTTGAGGAGCCTGGCCCTGACGCTCCTCTCCGGCCTGTGTTTAAGGAGGCGGCCGTCCTCCCCTTGGTCTGTGTTAAGGGCGACACTCGGTCCATGTTTGAGGAGCCTGGCCCTGACGCTCCTCTCCGGCCTGTGTTTAAGGAGGCGGCCGTCCTCCCCTTGGTCTGTGTTAAGGGCGACACTCGGTCCATGTTTGAGGAGCCTGGCCCTGACGCTCCTCTCCGGCCTGTGTTTAAGGAGGCGGCCGTCCTCCCCTTGGTCTGTGTTAAGGGCGACACTCGGTCCATGTTTGAGGAGCCTGGCCCTGACGCTCCTCTCCGGCCTGTGTTTAAGGAGGCGGCCGTCCTCCCCTTGGTCTGTGTTAAGGGCGACACTCGGTCCGTGTTTAAGGAGCGGCCCTCGCGCTCCGGTTCGGCCTGTATTTAGGGAGGCGGCCGTCCTCCGCTTGGTCTGTGTTAAGGGCGACACTCGGTCCGTGTTTAAGGAGCCGGCCCTGACGCTCCTCTTCGGCCTGTGTTTAAGGAGGCGGCCGTCCTCCACTTCCTTCCATGCACCACCACATTCGCAGTTGACACTTTGCCATTTTTTCAGAGAGGTGACACTTAGTCGTTTTTTCGAAAGTTGACACTTAGTCGTTTTTTCGAAAGTTGACACTTTGCCGTTTTTTCAGAGAGGCGACACTTAGCCGTTTTTTCGAAAGTTGACACTTAGCCGTTTTTTCGAAAGTTGACACTTAGCCGTTTTTTCGAAAGTTGACACTTAGCCGTTTTTTCGAAAGTTGACACTTAGTCACTTTTTCGCCACAGTGACACCTCCAGCGCGTGCCACGGCGCTTTTCAGGTCTTCTATCCGACCTTGTGCTGTCGAGGACGGCGTGTCCGACGCCGTGGGGAGACCAGCACCATCTCCTCCATACTCGTAAACGGGGTGCTTTGGAAAACGGGGGGAAAGTCGATGAGTACACTGACTACTGGGACCATTTCATTGTACTCTGGCGCACCTGAAGACCAAAAAAGGTACTGCACCTTAGCCCGGGTACCTCACCCCCTGGTACCTCGAGGAGAACTTAGAAAAATTTCGACAAATTTTTGGTGAGCTCCAGGGAGAGAGGCTGATTTTTCGCTTTTTGAGGCCGACCGCCGAACCGGCGCGGGGCGGACTCACAAGCCCCGCAGAGCCGTGGGCACTTAGTCGTTTTTTCAGAGAGGCGACACTTAGTCGTTTTTTCAGAGGCGACACTTAGTCGTTTTTTCGAAAGTTGACACTTAGCCGTTTTTTCGAAAGTCGACACTTAGCCGTTTTTTTGGAAAGTTGACACTTAGTCGTTTTTTCGAAAGTTGACACTTAGTCGTTTTTTCGCCACAATTGGCTCTGAGCTCCAGGGGGAGAGCCTGGTTTTGCCTTATTTCAGGCCGGCTGGGGAACCGGCGCGGGTCGGATGCACGAGCCCGGCAGAGCCGTGGGCACTTAGAAAATTTTCGCCGATTAAGCTGGGACCTCCAGGCGGAGACCGGCATTCCTCGTCCTCGGGGTTCGACCCAGGAACCGGCGCTGGGCAGACGCCGTAGCCACGCAGAGCCGTGGGCACTTAGAAAATATTCGCCAAGTTGGCTCTGAGCTCCAGGCGGAGAGGCTGGTTTTGCCTTATTTCAGGCCGGCTGGGGAACCGGCGCGGGTCGGATGCACGAGCCCGCAGAGCCGTGGGCACTTTGCCATTTTCTCAGAGTCGACACTTAGTCGTTTTTTCAGAGAGGCGACACTCTGTCGTTTTTTCGAAAGTTGACACTTTGCCGTTTTTTCAGAGAGGCGACACTTAGCCGTTTTTTCGAAAGTTGACACTTAGCCGTTTTTTCGAAAGTCGACACTTAGCCGTTTTTTCAGAGATGTGACACTTTGCCGTTTTTTCGAAAGTCGACACTTAGCCGTTTTTTCAGAGATGTGACACTTAGAAACTTTTTGCCAAGTTGGCTGTGAGCTCCAGGAGGAGACCGTTATTTTTCGTCATTCGAGGCCGACTGCGGAACCGGCGCTGGGCGGACGCCAAAGCTCGGCAGGGCCGTGGGCACTTAGAAACTTTTTGCCAAGTTGGCTGTGAGCTCCAGGAGGAGACCGTTATTTTTCGTCATTCGAGGCCGACTGCGGAACCGGCGCTGGGCGGACGCCAAAGCTCGGCAGGGCCGTGGGCACTTAGAAACTTTTTGCCAAGTTGGCTGTGAGCTCCAGGAGGAGACCGTTATTTTTCGTCATTCGAGGCCGACTGCGGAACCGGCGCTGGGCGGACGCCAAAGCTCGGCAGGGCCGTGGGCACTTAGAAACTTTTTGCCAAGTTGGCTGTGAGCTCCAGGAGGAGACCGTTATTTTTCGTCATTCGAGGCCGACTGCGGAACCGGCGCTGGGCGGACGCCAAAGCTCGGCAGGGCCGTGGGCACTTAGAAACTTTTTGCCAAGTTGGCTGTGAGCTCCAGGAGGAGACCGTTATTTTTCGTCATTCGAGGCCGACTGCGGAACCGGCGCTGGGCGGACGCCAAAGCTCGGCAGGGCCGTGGGCACTTAGAAACTTTTTGCCAAGTTGGCTGTGAGCTCCAGGAGGAGACCGTTATTTTTCGTCATTCGAGGCCGACTGCGGAACCGGCGCTGGGCGGACGCCAAAGCTCGGCAGGGCCGTGGGCACTTAGAAACTTTTTGCCAAGTTGGCTGTGAGCTCCAGGAGGAGACCGTTATTTTTCGTCATTCGAGGCCGACTGCGGAACCGGCGCTGGGCGGACGCCAAAGCTCGGCAGGGCCGTGGGCACTTAGAAACTTTTTGCCAAGTTGGCTGTGAGCTCCAGGAGGAGACCGTTATTTTTCGTCATTGGAGGCCGACTGCGGAACCGGCGCTGGGCGGACGCCAAAGCTCGGCAGGGCCGTGGGCACTTAGAAACTTTTTGCCAAGTTGGCTGTGAGCTCCAGGAGGAGACCGTTATTTTTCGTCATAGGAGGCCGACTGCGGAACCGGCGCTGAGCGGACGCCAAAGCTCGGCAGGGCCGTGGGCACTTAGAAACTTTTTGCCAAGTTGGCTGTGAGCTCCAGGAGGAGACCGTTATTTTTCGTCATTCGAGGCCGACTGCGGAACCGGCGCTGGGCGGACGCCAAAGCTCGGCAGGGCCGTGGGCACTTAGAAACTTTTTGCCAAGTTGGCTGTGAGCTCCAGGAGGAGACCGTTATTTTTCGTCATTCTAGGCCGGCTGCAGAACCGGCGCTGAGCGGACGCCAAAGCTCGGCAGGGCCGTGGGCACTTAGAAACTTTTTGCCAAGTTGGCTGTGAGCTCCAGGAGGAGACCGTTATTTTTCGTCATTGGAGGCCGACTGCGGAACCGGCGCTGGGCGGACGCCAAAGCTCGGCAGGGCCGTGGGCACTTAGAAACTTTTTGCCAAGTTGGCTGTGAGCTCCAGGAGGAGACCGTTATTTTTCGTCATAGGAGGCCGACTGCGGAACCGGCGCTGAGCGGACGCCAAAGCTCGGCAGGGCCGTGGGCACTTAGAAACTTTTTGCCAAGTTGGCTGTGAGCTCCAGGAGGAGACCGTTATTTTTCGTCATTGGAGGCCGACTGCGGAACCGGCGCTGGGCGGACGCCAAAGCTCGGCAGGGCCGTGGGCACTTAGAAACTTTTTGCCAAGTTGGCTGTGAGCTCCAGGAGGAGACCGTTATTTTTCGTCATTCTAGGCCGGCTGCAGAACCGGCGCGGGTCGGATGCACGAGCCCGCAGAGCCGTGGGCACTTTGCCACTTTTTCGCCACAATTGGCTGTGAGCTCCAGGAGGAGACCGTTATTTTTCGTCATTCTAGGCCGGTTGCAGAACCGGCGCGGCTCGGATGCACGAGCCCGCAGAGCCGTGGGCACTTAGAAAATTTTCAGAGAGGCGACACTTTGCCATTTTTTCAGAGAGGTGACACTTAGTCGTTTTTTCGAAAGTTGACACTTAGCCGTTTTTTCGAAAGTTGACACTTAGTCGTTTTTTCGAAAGTTGACACTTAGTCGTTTTTTCGCCAAAGTGCCCACCTCCAGCGCGTGCCACGGCGCTTTCCAGGTCTTCTATCCGACCTTGTGCTGTCGAGGACGGCGTGTCCGACGCCGTGGGGAGACCAGCACCATCTCCTCCATACTCGTAAACGAGGTGCTTTGGAAAACGGGGGGAAAGTCGATGAGTACACTGACTACTGGGACCATTTCATTGTACTCTGGCGCACCTGAAGACCAAAAAAGGTACTGCACCTTAGCCCGGGTACCTCACCCCCTGGTACCTCGAGGAGAACTTAGAAAAATTTCGACAAATTTTTGGTGAGCTCCAGGGAGAGAGGCTGATTTTTTGCTTTTTGAGGCCGACCGCCGAACCGGCGCGGGGCGGACTCACAAGCCCCGCAGAGCCGTGGGCACTTAGTCGTTTTTTCGAAAGTTGACACTTAGCCGTTTTTTCGAAAGTTGACACTTAGCCGTTTTTTCGAAAGTCGACACTTAGCCGTTTTTTCGAAAGTTGACACTTAGTCGTTTTTTCGCCGATTTTGCTGGGACCTCCAGGCGAGGACCGGCGTTTTTCGTCTTCCGGGTCCGACCCGGGAACCAGCGCCGAGCGGACACATTCGCTCGCTAGTGCCGTTGGCACTTAGAAAATTTTTCGTTTGTCATGAGCTCCGGGCGGAGACCGGCGTTTTTCGTCTTCCGGGTTCGACCCGGGAACCAGCGCCGAGCGGACACATTCGCTCGCTAGTGCCGTTGGCACTTAGAAAATTTTTCGTTTGTCATGAGCTCCGGGCGGAGATCGGCG